>NC_081207.1:25510608-25756833 GCF_902713425.1 Acipenser ruthenus
GCTGTGATTATACTAGTGGAATGGGACAGGAAAAACTGTTTGGAAGACGCAGCTGTCCATGACAGCCTGTAGTGAGGTGCAATGTCTTGTTTCCTACTGTACTTTACAAATGGTGCACAAGGATGTTAAGTGACATGTTAAATATAAACACCAGTTTAGTGATGGAATCGGAATTTCCTGTTTCTTCATCCTATTTACATGGTCACACTGCATCCACAGACTTCTCTCCTGCTTTTTTTTATTTTTATGGATTTATCTGTTTGAGTGTAGGGTAGTGAAGTGGCCTGTATGTGCATAGTGCATTATTTTCTTTGTTTTCATATTTTGAGAACCACACAGTGCATGCATTTGTAATGGAACTTGAAATAGGCATTCCTTGCCACAAGTTGAACTTGACGGTCTCATCTGATGGATTGATTGCTCAGACGAGGACTTTATTTTTTAGGACCAGTCCAAATGTGATATAGCTTTGCGAATGTTTGTCATTTAACCAAGATCACAAATCATGTTTTAAATGGAACTGCATTGAATATCAGTATTGTGCTTGGCAACTATTATTTGTTTTTGTTTGTTTTACGGTTTTGCAGATGTATATAAAAAAATATCCTGTGTAACTACAACAGCGCTGATAATTGTTTCCCCTTTTTGAGGGCTTTTATGATGCATGCATCAGAGTGACAGTGCAAAAGAGACAGAAGAGCTGGTGATGAATTCTGCGCTGCTGCTACCCACGCTGCGCTAACCTTGGCAGTACTTCATTATCTGTGGCCTGCACATACAGGAGCTGTAAACACACAGCACTAGCTCTAACTTTGCTCAAGAAAAATATATAAAAAGGCATCCTTTTATTAGCAGGGTTGCTGCAGTGCTACAGCTCATTTATTTCAAAGAGAGAAAAGCCTTTCATGTTTGCTTGATTGTCTTAGAAGCTTAAAGTGTTGAAGAGCCTTCCGCTCTTAGCAGCTAGCTTCAACAAAATAAAGCAAGAAGTAGGTGTTTCTCTGAACCTGTTTAGTTTTTGTTAATTGTAGGTTTTCCTCTTGGAAACGACCTAAATATGCTCGGTTTCTACACCTGACAAGCTTCAGCTGACGCTTGTTATCTCTTGAACTGGTACCTCCAAATTTGGTTGTCTAGGAAACGTGTTGCACTGTTCAATGTCTGTCTTAATAAAATAAAAATCAGTCAAGTCCACGCTCTTCTTTTAGATACTTCTACACCCACTGACAATTGTTCTACATAAAGTAGGCTACATTTTGTTTGGCTTGTTCATGAAATTTGTATTAAGTACAAATTACTAGAGTGACATGAAGTTTTGATACTCTAAAGTAAATCAGAAATTTGGTCAATTTTATAAGCATTCGGTGGCTGTGCTGTAAATCTTGGTCTAACTTTGGTGTGTGTATTGTATCTGTGTGTTTTTAGTGTCTAGTATTTGTTGCGTGTTCCCTGAGTTTTATTTCCCTTCCCGTCCAAAAACTGGGGTTTCACTAAAACATTCTCTCTTGTTTTAAAGTGTGTCACATGAATGCACCTTTTCCAGCTAATTATGTATAAGAATGTATTCAAAAAAGTCCTGTCTTTTTTCTAATCCCAGAGTTTGTGGTATGTAATTGATATGGTGAGGGAGATCAATAATTCGCATATGTTCTTTAGTGTGGAATGTAATTATCCAAAATATACTTTGTTTACTGCTACATCTACTGATTTCTCTCCTGATTATCAGTGATAAGATTAAGAAAAAAAACCCTGTTCATTACAGAGAGTTTCTTTTCATGTTTTGTCAATCTGATGTAGAAGACAGTGACACACAACATCCTGTGTACTTCCTCCATTCCCCTTTCATTTCCTGTTTGCTCAAAGCATCCCAGAACTGGAGCCTTGTGAGGCTGAATGCATGGATTGATTTTCATGTTTGGCAGGAGCTCCACAATCTGCTTTGTTCTCGTAGACTTGAAGGAGCGCGTGCTGAAATCAATACAGTCGCAACGCATTTAGATTTTTTTAATTTAGAGGGTTTTTTTTTAATTTGCATTTTCTTTATCTTATCTCAGATCAGTTGCATCATTACAGCAGAAACTTAGTGTCTGCCTGTGTTTCTCAAGGTTGAATGATTGAGATTCAACCCCACGTCCTGAGTTTAGCTTGGCTAAGAAAAAAAGATTAAAATGACTGTTCCTAGCAGAGTGAACTCTGACTCGCTGCGTGTCTGGATGAAGACAAGTCCCTGGACCCCCTTGTGCCTCAGTGCACCCTCAAGCTGTTGAGCTTGATTGAATTATCAGAGACCCCTATACATGCATGTTGTGCACACATATGCTCAAGCACAGGTCACGCACACAGATATCATTCACAGATGCAATCACCCCTGCAGCAAAATATATTTGTGCAGTACTTCTGCTGTATGTAACCCGGAGAGCATCACAGTGTGTGTGAATGATTTGCAGCATTCTGCTTGTATTGTATGAGTCAAGTTTAAAATCCAAATACTGTATTAATGGATTATAATTTAAGTGTAAGGTTATTTATTTAAGTATTTATTCATAGTCTGTTGCATACACATTAGTGTTGTACACATAGTCTTATACGGATTCATATTGTAGTAATTTCTTTTAAACTATTTTAGGAAATAAAACATAATTTAACAGCCCTACTTTACAGTATTCCATGTTTTGATAAAATAGATTTGGAACATATATCTTTAAAAGATTTGTCTCCCTCCACTGGGGTCATTATGTATTTGTGTTGCTTTGCAGTATTATCAATGCCTCTGTTTTTGCTGTGGTGGGGGGGGGGGGTAGAAGTAAAATTAAAATTGGGTGCCATTTTCAGTACATATTAATGCTGTCCCAAAGGGTCAAACCTTGAGATTGGCTTGAAATAGTGGGTCTGTGGGGGCTCCCGAGTGGCGCATCTAGTAAAGGCGCTTCACATGGAGTGCAGGATGCGCTCTATAGTCTGGACGTCGCGATTTCGAGTCCAGGCTATTCCTTTGCCAACCGAGGATGGGAGCTTCCAGGGGGCGGCGCTCAATTGGCCGAGCGTCGCCTGGGGGGAGGGAGGGCTAGGTCGGCCAGGGTGTCCTCGGATCACGGCGCACCAGCAACCCCTGTAGTCTGGCCGGGCGCCAGCGGGCTTGCCTGTAAGCTGCCCAAGCGCTGCGTTGTCCTCCGACGCTGTAGCTCTTGGGTGGCTGCATGGTGAGTCCGCAGTGTGAAAAAAAGCAGTCGGCTGACGGCACACGCTTCGGAGGACAGCGTGTGTTTGTCTTCGCCCTCCCAAGTCAGTGCAGGGATGGTAGCGGTGAGCTGAGCATAATAAAATAATTGCCGATTCCAAATTGGGAGAAAATAATAAAAATAATTGGCAACGACTAAATTTTATAAGAAAAAAAATAGAAATAGTGGGTCTGTAATGTTTGTGTAAATCCTTATGATAAACGATCCCACTTAGGGGGTGTTCCTGAGTGGCTCACGTGGTGTGCAGGCTGAGTCATACAGTCAGGTGAGCACAGGTTTGCGTCCTCCAGAGGCCGGTAGCTCACTGACATCTGCTCTCGAGTTCCAGGGTTTAAAATAGGAAACTGGCTTGGTCATGCGATTGGAGGACGCCCACTAAACCTTCAGTTCTCCTAAGCTGTTTGGGGAATTGCTGCTGTGAGGGGGAAAATTATTGGACATTCTAAATTGGGAAGAAAATCTAGTATATCAACTTTTAGTCTTGGTCATCTACTATACTACCTTGTTGTTCTAAGATTCGTTGGCGACCTTTCTGCTGAGAGGTAAATGGTCTCAAAAAGTTTAATGAAAAAGAATAAACTGTGAAATTGCTTTATTTTTCAAGGTTCCTAAAGATTATCTGGACAGTGAATAGAAACAAGTGGCTTGTTAAACAAAAAGCCTGTGGAGCCTGAGCTGCTTGTTGTTGAACAAGGAAAGATAGGTTGTATTGAAAAGCATTTTGTAAGCCTATGCAGTAGTAGTGCAGCTATTAGACCAGCAGCAGCAAACCTTCGCTAATCTACACTACAAAGACGGGATGACACTGACAAGCCTTCAAAGCTGGGAAAGTAGACACTTTTCATTGTTCAATGACCTACAACAACAGCCTACTAATCATGTGTGTAGTGAAATGCTATTGTTACACTTGTGTTGAAGCACTTTAGGAAAAAGCTCATCAGAGTAGTTCCATAGCCAGCATAGTTCCTTGTTTGCTTCTGTGGTTTTGTATGTATCTTGATGTGAGGATAAAGGAATTTGGTCCAAGGAGTCTGGGGGTTAAATGTTAGCATAATGGTTCACAGATGGTAGCCGAAGTTGAAAAATGTTTGGGACCGGAAGCGCACACTAGTATATTTCCTGTTGGTAATTATTTGTTTATTGCCGTCAGAAAATCTTCCCTGTGACCATATTCCCAGCAAACAGCTGAATAAAAATGTTACCAACATGTGATCCGTGTATTTGTTTTTTATTAGTAGTTCTAGTGTAACTAGATTATTTTGTATAGAATTGTCTTAAACCGAAAATGCGCAACCAAACTTCTAACCCAGTGTTTATAGTGGGCCACACATACAGCTAACCCTTAGCTGCAATATAAATAGGCACATATATAGGCAATTTCCTTTAGAATTACTGTTAATTTTATACCTTACTGCACGATGCACCTCACAAACAAAAATACAGTAAACTCTCAGTAATTTGTCACTCCAGGGGGAATTCACCTAGTGACCAATTGTGAGAACGCTCCCTTTTTCAATGTTATTTACCAGCAGTTGTGCAGATAGAAATATATTAGGGTATATACAAAACGGATGTGTAATTAATACCGTAACCTTGAATTTTATTCGAATCAAAGTACACATGGAGTAGCAAGGCACCGTGCTGTATTCAGATTGGCTGACTTTGGTGAGTATAATGGGACCACTGATTGGGATATTATTCGCACGGGAATAACGAAACCACATCAAAGGAAATTCTTCCACTTCACTGTAAACTCCCAAGCGTATTCGTTTTGTGACTTGGATTGAAGGTACACTTTTCAAAAACACTAGTGATTTTCTCTTTGTCTTTCAGCCAGCTGTTCAGGGTAGTACGTGGTACATTAAACTTTTTACATATTTTGTTCTTGGGTACGCCTTTCACCTCAGCTATTCTGCTTTTTTTGCAAGGGAGATGCTGTTGTAAGTTTTTGATTTGCCACTCATTCTGGTTTGGGAAACAATGCATACACACCAAAGCACCTGATTCCGATCTATTTGCTAAATATGGTACTGTACTAAGCACTGTGTGTAATACTATAAATCAACAGTAGCATCAAGGAAGCAGGAAGAGCAGAAAAGCCGGGCTTGACGTTTCTGTGCAGGTAGGGGGCGTGGGAGTAGCCAAAGCATCTGAGGTACGGCGAATTATCTGTCGGTAGTTGTACTGAAATGTATGCTATATAATTCCCATAAGGTGACGAATAAAAATGGTGCGCTGCTTTTTATGCAAAACAGCAAGTCAGCAAAGTTTGAAAAACTATTTACAATATATTCATAATTGAAATGGAAGTAATACACACGGGTAGCATGTCCCTGACTTAAACAAGAGTTCACTTTTTAGTAGGGCTGCGACAAAGGGTACATTTTGACCTTCGAAGGTTCAGAACACATTAAAGGAAGGTTTGAACTGTCTTGTACACTAGGCATTCAGTACATATTTTACTGAAGCACTACAACCGCTATAGGTACCGCCCCAGTGCTTTGGCATCACAGCCTGCTTCATACGTGCCATATAGAATTGCTACGTATAACGATTTGGTAGTGGATTTTAATAAAACTACTTTTGTTTAAGTAGTATGCATTATACAAATCAAAAGATCAAATTTTGCATGCGAGTGACATTTAATGTGTGATTTTATAGTATTTACACATTGTCAAACGGTTAGTGTTGAGAAAGAAAAAAAAAAAACATAGTGCGTGAATTCCACCTCATGACCTTCGAACACAGCCTTAATTTTTAGTGTGTACATGACAAGGGAATTGAAAAGATGTGGGTGTGTCCCAGTTAGCAGCTGCCTTCTTTTCTACTGTAGTTTCTCTTTTGACACTGCAGCACTGTATAGGGATGAAAGGAAAGATACGGCAGTATATAAAAGTTAACTACTGAAAAGATGATCTACCAAATTCATCAAGATCTGTAGATGTGTCTGCTCAACTCCTCTATTATGGCGAGGCTGGAATTATTCAATGCTGGAATAGATACCTCCTATGAAGTGGTGTTTTGTGGCTCTGAACCAGATTAACCTGTTTCATTGGATTTTATGTACCGTGGGCATGATCCTGGCACAGTCACAATCAAAACGCTCCCTAGCCACTACTGCTAATCAGAAACTAACTTGGAGCAGGGCTGTAAAATGGGGCCGTTATTTTAACAAAAAGTACGTTTTTGTTCTGAAACTCCCACAAGGTGTCTGCTGCAGGGTGGCTGGTCAGCTTCGTTTTAAAACTGAAGTTTATCTTTGTGCATGAGGATCAAAAGCCTCCAAAAATAACAATGCATGGGAAATAATGCTGCTTCATTTGCATAAAGGAATGTAAATGTTACTTGGGCTGAATATTGATAGGTGTTAGATTTGAATTGTGCTTCACTATGTTTGAGTGACCCAACACTATTCCCATTAAAAATTTATGAATTTTCTGGCTCAGTGATGGGTATGAAATCTGCTTATTAGTACAGTCTGGGGGGGGTATTGTATATGATACTGTTTATCTGCATACCTAGGTTTGATAAGGTATGTTTTAGTCTACAGACTTCTGATGAAGTTGTCTCCCATTGGCTCTCATTACAGAGAAACAGGGTCCGGAACGGAAGCGGATTAAGAAAGAACCCACCAACACCAGGAAGTCCGGGCTGGCATTCGGGGTGGGAATGCCAGGAATCCGGGCCGGCTACCCTCTCTCCGAGCGACAGCAGGTCGCTTTGCTCATGCAGATGACTGCTGAGGAGTCCATAAACAGTCCAGGTCAGCAAACATTTTTGCTGCACTATGGCATATGGCCTACAGAATTTATTATTTGAGATTATGGATGATTCATACAGTTCAGTAGTCGTATGCTAAACATCAGCTGTTTAGCTTCCTTCAATCTGCTGCTTTTGGGGTTAAATATGACCATGTTACAAGCAATATAGTACATGCTTTCTTTCTGCTTGATAAGTGCACCACCTACTGGTGAACACAGCTTTTACAACTTTCAAAGGCATGTCATGGTAATTGAAAATGTTGTGTTTTATTTGCTTATTAGTAGTTACATAACAACTGATAGAAATATAATTGTGTTTGTCATTTATTGTTTTCCTATCTCATCTAGACACAACACCAAAGCACCCGTCGCAGTCTAATATGGGTCAGAAGGGAACGCCAAACTCTGCTTCGAAAACCAAAGATAAAGTGAATAAACGTAACGAGCGGGGGGAGACACGATTGCACCGCGCTGCCATCCGGGGAGAGGCACGCAGAGTAAAGGAGCTCATTAACGAGGGGGCAGACGTGAATGTAAAAGACTTTGCAGGTACACTACCAGCATATCTAATATGTACAGACCTGTAATTACTTCAAAATCAAAAGCATGTGATGATTTATTGCGAAGTTCGTATACATTTTTTCTTTTTTTTTTTTTTTCTCTTGCTTTATATGTACAATGATAAAAAGAAAATTGATTAGGTTAAATCCCTTGTGTGTGTGTGCCTGTAAATGTATCAGTCTCTCAATCAAACTGTAGAATAGTCTTATTACAGATAATCTGCGGATATATTCTTAGTTTATTATTTTGAAGATATGTATTGTTTTGGGCAATAGGACAGATGGCGAACATTTTTTTTTATTATTATTATTATTATTATTATTATTATTGCTTACCTGGCACCTCTGATTGTTTTTAGGCTGGACAGCCTTGCATGAGGCATGCAACAGGGGTTATTACGATGTGGCCAAGCAGCTGCTGGCAGCCGGAGCAGAGGTCAACACGAAGGGACTGGACGACGACACCCCGTTGCACGATGCCTCCAGCAATGGGCACTTCAAGGTCTGTTTCTATTTGTTAAAGTTTTGATTAGTTTTGGAACCTAAACAAATCAGTAGTGTAAGTTTGTTTCAGGTCAACTGAATGTTACAGGTAATTTAGGAACATGCAGGTTCTAATTCTGAACTTCTATGAGACTGGCAGACAAATAATGGCAAAGGTGTAAAGATATCTGTAATGTAAATGTAAGACGTTATTAATCAGTTATCAGTTATTAACTTTGGCATGTTATTAAAGTTACATAAAACCCTGAAATGGCTGGCATTTTAAAAACTCCACCTTGGCACATGCAGAGGGGTGGTGCTCCCATTGAATATGCACTGACTTTAAGATTAAGACCTTAATGGGATGAGCAGCAAGAAAAGTGTATCTCTAACTGGTGTATTCTCCCTGATTTTGTAGGTTGTAAAGTTGCTGCTGCGGTATGGAGGGAACCCCCATCAAAGTAACAGAAGGGGTGAAACGCCATTAAAAGTAGCAAACTCCCCTACAATGTTGAATCTGTTACTTGGGAAAGGCACCTATACCTCAAGTGAGGAGAGCTCTTCAGGTGAGAGGGGCCATATTGTAAATGGGGGGGCTGTTCTTTTGAATATGGACATGTGTCATATTGCATAGAATACAGCTGTGTACAAACAGCTGTATTCTATGTATTGTAAGCAATATCAGGTTTCATTAAAGGTGGAGTCCAGTGAACATTAATAGTTTCAGTGCCACGTTACTTTAACCTATGAACATATCAGTGATATAGATCATTCTTCCATTTACTCATTTACAATCCATTTTAATCTGACATGACATTCCTCTTGGATAATGCCCCTGTGGTACAGCATGTTCTTGTTCACAAAACAAATCCAATTTCTAGTTGAATGTGTTTGGAATGGTACCTAGGCTGTTTTTATTTTGATCAGGCTGCAAAAGATGCCACGGCTCAAAAGCTGTTATAAGGGAGGTGACTTTATATATCAATTGTTGTGTGTTTTTTTTTTTTTCTTTTTTTTTTTAGAAAGTATCTAATTGTAGTTTTGTTTTATGCAGAATCTTCAGAAGAGGAGGATGCTCCTTCGTTTGCTCCCTCCAGCTCTGTTGACGGCAATAACACGGACTCAGAGTTCGAAAAGGGCTTAAAGCTGAAAGGGAAAAACCAGGACCCTGCGAAATCGACAGCCACCCCAGTAAAGGATGAATACGAGTTTGACGAGGATGACGAGGAGGAGAGAGTCCCCCCTGTCGACGATAAGCACCTTCTCAAAAAGGAGTTCCGCAAGGCAGCCGCCATGAAAGCCAACAGCTTAATTTCTATCCCCAAAATTGAGGTAAAAACATATTCCAAAAGCAACTCGCTCACACCAAAGAAGACAGCACGCAGGATTCTGTCCGACACAAACAGCTCAGATGAGGACGACAGGACTTTGTGTTTCTCCCCGACACCAACGGCAAAGCAGCAGCCATCTTTCAAGAATCGGGAATCCTCGGCCACGTCCTCCAAGCAGCAGAAAGAAAAAAGCAAAATAAAAAAGAAGAGAAAGAAGGAAACAAAAAACAGCAGTAGTGCCAACAAGGAGGTGCGGTTTGGCAAATTGAATGACAAGTTCTGCACATCAGAATCGGAAAGTGAGGATTTGGAGAGCGAGGATGACAAGGGCTCGGTTCAGAGCTCTGTCTGTGTTAAGGACTCTTCTGCTTTGAGCCTTAAAGAATCGTCTGTTTTCAGCTCTCTTTCCGCCTCCTCTTCCTCCTCCCATGGGAGTTTGGCCACCCAAAAGCACACGCCGTCACTGGCGGAGCAGCATCCCAAGCAATGGCGGACTGATGGCTGGAAGACCATCTCCTCACCTGCTTGGTCTGAAGTCAGCTCCCTTTCAGAGTCGGGCAGGACCCGGCTGACCAGTGAATCAGATTACTCTTCCGAGGACTCAAGTCTGGAGTCAGTTAAGCATGTGAAGAAAAAACAGCAGGTGAACAAGAAGAAGAACAATACTCACAACAACTCAGAGAAAAAGAGCTCAAGCACAGAAGGTGCCGTTCCCAAGTTGGACAAGGAAGGAAAAGTGGTCAAAAAGCATAAAGTAAAACACAAACACAAAAGCAAAGAGAAGGACAAGGCTCCTAGCCTGGTCCTCAACCAAGACATGAAAGAGAAATTTGTCAAAAGCTTTTCTTTCGATTACGAGGATACCAGACAGAAGCCGTTGATCTCTGAGGCAGAATCTCTTGTGGAAAATAAAGTCAAGAGTTCCAAACATGACAAAGACCACTTTCGAAAGGAAGAGAAATTGTTCAAGGGCAAGTCGGAGGAAAAAGACTGGACCTTGGGGAAAGAAACAGGAAAAGCTGCTAAAGAGGAGAAATCTTCAAAGAAAGTGTCCTCCAAAGACAAATCCAACAAGGAGGACAAAGACAAAGCATTCAAAATAGAAAAAGAAAAAAACACAAGAGACAAGGAAAAACCTAAGGAAGAGAAGCAAAAGACACACAAAGAGGAGAAGAAGAAAAAGTCAAAGGATAAATCATCCAAATCAGAAAAGAATGAGCAGAAAGAAGAAAAATATCCTAAATCCGAAAAGGACAAGACAATGAAAGAGGAAAAAGAAAAATCAAAAAAGGAAAAAACGTTCAAGGAAGAGACCGATTACGAAGACTATGACATCAAGAATCGTTTTTTGGAAAGCGAGGACACCAAATTAAGTGTATCCGATGATCCCCATGACAGATGGCTTTCAGACCTCTCTCCTGATTCATCTCTCTATGGCGACGATAGTTGGGACACTCCGATAAAAGAATACAAGGAATACAAAGCTAACAACACCGTCAAACTGATTGTTGAGACCATAAAAGAGGAAAACCGAGACCGGAAAAAGGAAAGCAAAGTAAAAGAAAAGAAGGAACACAGTGAAAAACGGAATGAAAAAGAGACCACAACCAAGAGAAAAGACAAGGAGTTTTTAGAGAAGACTGGGGATAAGAAGTCTGTAGATAAACAGAAGTCTGTCTCCAGCTACCCATCAGAAAAGGAAAAAAAGAGGAAAGACTCTGCCGAAAGTATCAAGGAGAAAAAAGAAAAGGATCCCATTGATTGCAGCAAGGAAAGAAAAGACTCATATGACATAACAAAAGAAAGGAAAGAATCTAAAACAAATGATTCATTAAAAGAGGAGTATGGTAATGAAAGTTTTTTCAGAGAGAAATCTGAAACCGAGTTTGTCAGCAAACAGTTTGAGTCAAGGGAGAGGCACTACTCTGGAAAAGAAAAGGAGAAGAAAGGAGAGGGGGCAGAAAAGGAAAAGAAAGAAAAGTTGAAATCTGACAAACACAAAGAGAAAACTAAAGAGAAAGAGAGGAACTTCTTGGAATCAGAAAAAGAAAAGATAGAAAAAAATTCCATTGAGAAGCCACCCAGGGAGAAAGATACGGACAGAAGTTCAAAGGACAAGAAGGAGGGAGTGAAAGACAAACACAAAGACTCCCATGTCAAAGACAAAGAGAGAAAAATGTCTTTAGAACAAAGCAAAGATAAAAAAGAGAAAGCGTCCCAAGACAAGCATGCAGACAAGGAGAAGGAGTTTCAAGAGATAAAAAAGGAAGAAAAGAGATCTGAAAAGGGGAGGGAAAAGAGCTGGTTCAGTATCGCCGACATCTTTACCGATGAGAGTGAGGATGAGGATGATTACAATGTGGGGGGCTCAAAATTCAGCGACTCAGTTGCAGGTTCTGAAATCCAACGGACAGACCTTGTACCAGAACGAGATGAGGTAGAGCTATTCCAAACAGACAAGCACCGGAAGTACTCTGCTGATGGAAAGCAGCACTCAACAGAGAAACAGAAGGATAAAGAATCTAAAGAAAAGAAGAAAGACAAGGTGTCATTTGACAGTGGGAAGGAGAAAAAGGAAAAGAGCTCTTTAGAAAAACACAAAGAAAAAAAGGACAAAGACTCTGGTGAGGGCAAGCACAAGGACCGTAAAGAGAGGATATCAACAGATTCAAACCAGGACAAGAAAAACAAACAGAAGATGCTTGACAAGAGGCACCAGAGTGAAGAGAAGCCCAAGAGCAAGCATAAAGACAAGCCAGAGAAAGACCACCTCAAAGACCGGAAGCCATCCAAAGGGAACATGGAAAATGAAAAGTCTCTCCTGGAGAAGCTGGAAGAGGAAGCTCTGAACGACTACAAGGATGACTCTAATGACAAAATTAGTGAGATCTCTTCTGACAGCTTCACAGACAGAGGCCATGAGCCGTTACTCAGCAGCTTCTACGACTCCTCGAGCATCAGCCTGCCTGACCTCTCTGAAGAGAGAAGGGACTCGCTCTCTATTTCTTACCCTCAAGACAAGCTCAAAGAGAAGGAGAGACATAGACATTCCTCCTCTTCTTCTAAGAAAAGCCATGAGAAAGAAAAAGACAAAGTAAAAAAGGTAGAAAAACGGGACAAGTCAGAGGAGATCAGGGAGACCTATGGCAGGAGGGAGAGCTTGCCATTTGAAAAAGAGTCTATGCCATTGGAGGCTGATCCATACAGTTTCCCTTATGGGGTGAATCCAGAAGCAGAGAACGATCTGGACAAGACAATTGAATTCGAGAAGGAGATGTCTAAAAAGACAGACAAAGAAAAAGCTTTCAGCAACCTGGTCAACAGCGAGAAGATAAAGGATAAAGAGAAGAAGAAGAAAGACAAGCATAAGGAGAAGACAAAGGAAGAAAAACACAAGCATGCAGATAGCTTTGGGTCTTTCAAACACTCAAAGGAAGATCAGAAACTGGGCCTGAAGGACATACCTCAAGTCACTGGCTTAAAGGAAAAGCCAAAAGATGAGACCGCTAAATTTGATGCTAAACTCAGAGAGAGGAGTAAAGACAACTTGGACAAAGACAGTAAGACTGATTCTGCGAAGACAAAAGCAAAAGAGGAAAATGACAAAGTCAGTCAGTCTAGAGAGGGGACTCGGAAAGAAAACAGGCCAAGGGAAAGGCTTTTAGTTGATGGGAACCTCATGATGACCAGCTTTGAAAGGATGCTGAGTCAGAAAGATCAGGAAATTGAGGAACGCCACAAACGGCACAAGGAGCGGATGAAACAGATGGAGAAGATGAGACACAGGTCGGGGGATCCAAAGCTTAAAGACAAAACAAAAACGAGCGAAGACCTGCGTAAGAGAAGCCAAGATCTGACCTCCAAAAAGATAAGCTCATTAGAAACTGTGCTGAAGGACAAGAAACCCAAAGATCTGGGAATTCCAGCTCAAATGATGTCACCAGACAGAAAGACGCAATCTATAAGTGGCCAAGATTCAAAAGACTGGCTGGTGGGGCATCAGTTGAAAGAGAACTTGCCAGCTTCACCAAGGCCAGATCAAAGTCGACCAACTGGAGTCCCAACTCCAACATCTGTGATTTCTTGTCCAAGTTTTGAAGAAGTGATGCAGACACCACGTACACCATCTTGTAGTGCAGAGGACTACACAGAACTCATGTTTGACAACATTGATTCTCAGAACTCATCGGCTATGACAATGTCCATGAATGCCTGTTCTCCATCCTTCTTTGATAGATATTCTAACACACCCAACAGCCTTCAGGAAACTCCTTGCTTAACTCCCACCAAGAACCTACCGACAGCCAGCCTTTACCGATCAGTGTCAGTTGATGTCCGGAGGGCCTCAGAAGAGGAATTTAAAATGGATTCTGACAAGTTCTTCCGGCAACAAAGTGTACCAGCAACATCTGGGTATGAACCCTCACTTCCGCAACTGCCAGAAGAGAAGCCCCTGGCTTCTGCTACGCCTTCAGTGGACAAGTTTGACTGCGTGTCCCCTCCTTGTTTTTCTCCTAATTTCAGGATGTCCTCACCAAGGTTGGAACCAGCTCAGCCTGCAATGGATGGCTCCTCTGCTGCTACCACAGACAATATTGAAAACTTTCCTGAGAGTGTCTATAATAATTACTTAACAAAACCTTCAAGTCCGTTGCACAGACCTGAACCCGAACCCCAGGAACCTTGCATTGATATTGCTGCACCTCCTACTCCTGCCCCTGTTGCTCTTCTAGAACTAGATGATTTCTCTGAACTGCAGCCGCTGTCATTGCCTCTGACCAGCGAACCCATTCTGGTACCTTCAGATCCTGTGAACAGCGATGACTTCCTGCTACCAGTTGTAGAAGAGTTTGAAAAAGAGGAGGAGGAGGAGGATGATTATGATGATGATGAAGAAGAAGAAGAACTACTACAGTTACAAGAGGAGGACGAGGAAGATGAAAACTCAACTTTTTCTGCTTCTGAGACGATCAAAAAGGACTGGATGGAATCTCCTATAAGGAAGAGTTCTGAGCCTCCACCTCTTCAGTCTCCTTCTCCTCTTCCTCTTCCTTCTCCTCCTCCTCCTCCTCCTCCTTCTCCTCCTCCTCCAGCGAGTCTGGTAGAAAACTCCTCTGATCACTGGAGCATCAGCTCGCTGCTCCTGAAATCTCCTCTCAGAACCTTCCCTGAACCGCCTCCCTCTACTAAGATCACCTCTTTTACACTGCCAGATGTCCATTTACAGCACCACCTGCTCACATCTCTGCCCTGCATTCCTCATGCTTCCCCACCCTATCCTGTGTCTCCTATCTCTTACCCTGTGCCGCTTTCTGAGCCTGAGCTTGAAACACACAAAGACACAGTGGAAGAGACCCCCAGTCAATCAGAGCCTGCTATGGCAACAAGCGTGCCTGAGCCTAATTTTATGCCCTCCCCTGCCAGACTGGATGCCTTCTTTACAGACTGTAAGCCTCTTCCTGAGGAGCATAGAGGGATGGCACCAGAGCCTGCATGCTTGCCAACAGAGGCTCAACCAGATACCCTTCCCACTTTGGAAAGTAAATACATTGAGGACAGTAACATAGCGTCTCTTGAGTGCCAGGAGGATCCGGTGGTGCCATGGTCGGACCCTTTCTCAAATGCTGTCGAAGACCTAGACCTGGGACCTTTCTCTCTCCCTGAGTTGCCTTTGCAAGATAAGGAAATCCAAGAGCCTGATATTGCAGATTCTAAGCTGACTGAATTTAAACCAGTTCCTGCACCCCCTGTGCCTGCGGCTGAGGAGGACAACGAGGGGTCTGATATAATGGAGGTTGATTTGCCAGGTCTGTCTGATGAAAACCTTAGCCCTCCAGCTGTTGTGCTGCTACTTGAACCCCTACAACCTCCACAGCTCCCTTCTGAAGAGCACGAACCAGAACTACAGAAAGTTCCAGAGGATTACACCACCGATCATGCTGTTGCAGAAGAAAAGGCTGCTTTAGATGTGAGAAAGGAACCGGAGGAAAGCGTGCAGGCTCCCACTGCGCAGAGCGAAGGAGCTGACACTAACAACAACCATGAAACTGAATTTCCAGACTCTTTAGTAGAGGAGCCCTTGGCTGTTGCAGCTCTCCCATCCTGTGATACTGAAGGCCATCTAAGCCAGACAAATAATGCCCAGCCTCTTGCAGCAATCACAGTTCAACCCAGCCCAAATCAAACAGTTGCAGACCAAACTGGGGTTCCCCAATCTAATGCCGTCCAGGTTACAGAAGCCCATGAACCTGTGGCTAAAACAACATTAATCCCCACCACAGAGGCTCCCAAGCCAGCAAAGGTGGAGGAGATTCCTCAGAGGATCACCAGGAATCGTGCTCAGATGTTGGCTAACCAGAGTAAGCAGAACAATAATACCACCACAGTAATGACAGCTTCAACCCCTGCCATCAACAACATCACCTCTCCTGCTGAAAAGGAGAAGGAATCCATCGGCACCACCACAGTGTCTGCTGCAGCTCTGACAAATCCAGCACCAGTCAGCAAGACCAAAGGACGGCCTGTGGAGGAAGAGGATTCACAGGCACAGCACCCGCGCAAGAGGAAGTTCCCCAAGTCTAACCAGCAGCAGCAAGTCCAAGCGCAGCTGGTCAGCACCACCATGCACCAAACACGGGAGGTGATCCAGCAGACCTTGGCAGCCATTGTCAACGCTATCAAACTGGACGACATTGAGCCTTACCATAGTGACCGCTCCAACCCTTACTTTGAGTACCTGCAGATTCGGAAGAAGATCGAGGAGAAACGGAAGATACTCTGCTACATTACACCGCAGGCACCCCAGTGCTATGCGGAGTACGTCACCTACACGGGTTCCTATCTTTTGGATGGCAAGCCTCTCAGCAGGCTCCATATTCCAGTGGTATGTTTTTCATTTATTTATATAGATAATCAGTCAATTTAATACAATGAATAAATTGCTGTAGATAATATAATTATTTAGAAGCCAGATATTTTTAAACCTAAGAAAGAATTGTTTAAGTTGGCTTGTCCAATCTTTAATGGAAACAGATAATAATGAAGTATTCTACTATATAAATATATATATTTTTTTGTCCTTTCGTCACAAAGATCGCTCCACCCCCATCTTTGTCAGAGCCACTGAAGGAGCTGTTCAGGCAGCAAGAGGCTGTACGAGGGAAGCTGCGGCTTCAACACAGCATTGAGCGGGTATGTTCAGGACACTGGTATGAAGTCTTTAACCCACCTTGTCTGCATTAAATAAAAAATTAATTTAACTTAGTTTTCTAAAAGCTCTGTTAGCTTACTATCCCTCCTTATAGATGGAGACAGCCATACATACTTATTTCACGCTTCTAATTCTTATTAAGATTGCCAAAGCTATTTATAAGGGGCCTGTATTTTGCTCATTTTTTTATTATTTCTGTTTGTATTTCCCAGGAAAAGCTGATCGTTTCTTGTGAGCAGGAGATCCTAAGAGTGCACTGCAGGGCAGCCAGAACGATAGCAAACCAGGCTGTCCCCTTCAGTGCCTGTACCATGCTGCTAGATTCGGAGGTCTATAACATGCCTTCAGAGAATCAGGTTGGTACTACTGTGATGGTTGTACGCCAAAACCTGTAGTGTTGTGTGAAATGCCACCCTGTTGTAGTACAGAAAATGCTTTGTCATACAGTACTTTGCATTATTTTCTATGCAGTGCAGTGGTTGTATGGTGGTATTTTTGTGCAGGGTTCTTGATTGAGGGGTCATATTAACAATTTAATTATACAAGCTTAAATGATGAACATCCCCATGTCCCAATAACTTGATCATACTGTATGCTAAAAGTTGATTGATTTATAATATAAATTGTTTACAGGGTGATGAAAACAAGTCTGTGAGAGACCGATTTAATGCCAGGCAGTTTATATCGTGGCTTCAGGATGTTGATGACAAGTACGATAGAATGAAGGTATAGTATTCTGTGTTCCCTTGATTGTTAAAGACTGGCCAGCAATAGATTTTTCACTTTTTATTGACACTTTTACACTTAAATAGGTCAGTGGATTTAATCCAAAATAACTGAAACGACCCATTTATGAGCATGAAACAGGTGTAATACATTAGATACATGCAAGTTAATTTTACTGAGATTAAATTTACTTTTTTTGTTGTGTTTTATTGTCACCACTTTATGTTATAGGTGTAAAACTATTTAAGTTTTAACTTTGTGAGAAACAAAATGCAGGTTAACTTTTGAATTGGAAGAACCTCAATCTCAAGTTCTGAAGTGTTTATCTTGTTTTGTAGTTCATGGCCATACCATTGTTTATTTGTTTGTTCTAGACCTGCCTATTAATGCGACAGCAACACGAAGCAGCAGCACTGAACGCAGTGCAGAGAATGGAGTGGCAACTCAAAGTCCAGGAGTTGGACCCCGCTGTACACAAATCACTTTGCGTCAATGAGGTCCCTTCCTTTTACGTGCCAATGGTCGACGTCAATGATGACTTTGTGCTGTTGCCCGCGTGACAGAGATAAACAAATTTAATTATGATTAGACAACAAACAGAACATATGGTAAGGGCTAGCCAGAAGGAATAAGAATATTTTCTTAAAAAAAAAATACAAAATACAAAAAAACATGCTAATGATTCCCAGCTACAAGAGGAGGAAGCAGCTTTTTTTTTATGGGGAAAACACAATTGCACTTTTATCCTACAAGTTTGACGCCTCCGTTCAGATAAAGCAGATGGCTATGCTACAAAGCAACCTCTGTATTTTTATTTTTTTTTTATTTCAAAGAAAAACTCCCAGCGCTGCGGATCGGAGCCAGTCATGTGAGAGCTTGGCGTTGAATAGAGGGCTGAAGAAGAGAGTGCAGATGGAGGAAGGTTGTTCAGAAGAAACACAAGGTTCAGAGGAAGGCTGCCTTCTCAAAGTGGAGGGAGGAGTGATCAGAGAACCTGGTGATCATGCCCTTCAGATTTACAGTAGATGTATCCAGTAGCGGTGTGCTCCCTGTGTGTTGTTCAGTTTAACCGTTGCCTTCGGTTTCTAGATTTCATAGTGAAGATCTAGTTGGTGTATCACCATAATGGGTTAGGAAAAAAAAAAGTGACATTTAGTAACGCTGGTTGGGGAGTTTAAAGAGGTATGTATAGGTGTTACATGTGTCTCCATCTCTGAGTTAAAGAACCTCAACAGCGTCAATATTTACGAATGAATCTCGTGGACACTCGGACACTATCTGACGAGAAAACCAGAAGAAAATAAAAGCATTGCAATTGTTGATCACAAGTTTGCATGCAGATTTAATCAGCCTCTATGTTTTCACTTAAGTATTCGACACCTGTTGGCTGAAGAAAAAAAAAAAAAAAAAAAAAGAGAAAGAATATTGCAATTAGAGGCAAAGACTTTCCTGTTCAGAGAAAAAACTAATGTTTTATTGGAGTATATTCTCTCTTTTGGTTTATATTTCTTTACTTGGGCATTTCATTGTTTCTCTTTCTGAGAAAGTAACTTGAAACACTACAGAGCCAATATTAGTTTAAGAGTAAAAAAAAAAAAAAAGAAAAAAAAAAAAAGAAAGGTATCCCGTAAATGCTGTACAGTTTTTATAAATACATTAACCGATGTACTCTTGCTGCCTTCTAGATAATTTATTTTGCCACACATTACTGCACAGTTGTAAATAACTTATGTACTGTAACATCACTCTCTGTTAAGTGTAAAAATAAATAAATAATGATCTTTGTATGTACAGTTCACTTTTGGGCAGCACTTTTCCATCAACAATGGGCCAAAATGTGTACACATTTTCAGTATTTTAAAGATGGTCTCCCATGCACATAATTAAGACAGACCCTCTGCATTCAGTAATGTGCAAGTAAGCAATTTGGCAACTGGGGCAGAGTGAAATTTGCATAATTCTCATCCAATAAGAATAAAACTTAACAGTGACAACAGCCACACTCTTAGACTACAGATGTAGCAGGATGGTTATTCACGCCTTGCTCAATTACTGAAGTATTTAATAAGAAAATGTTTAAAACCAAGAAAATGCCTTTTTATCGTCCAGCATACTTTACCCAAATCATGTGCAGACAAATTAAGGGTACCAAGCTACAGATAATTCAGATATCGATTTATCCCATTTTTGATATACTGTATTAGGCAATACATAATATTGAGAATACAGTACACCATACATTTATATTCCTGTATACAGTGGCATCATAATTATCAAAAAATATTATTTTAATATAAAGAGCTTGTGTTAAATCAGTGGGTTTGAAATTAGGACATTTTTTTTGTATGGGTTACTCTGAACAGTTGCTTTAGACTGTTTAGTTTTCAGATCCTTGAATGTTTCTTTATTTTTTTATATATATATTTTTTTTTATTGCCTCTCTTTCTCGGAGCAATCGGCCTGACATTTTTAAAGACGTGTTCATTTCAACAGGCCAGAGCACAGCAATATAAGTATAGCAGTACTAGATTCAAATTGTTTCAAAACTAAAGCTTTGCATATCATGACCTTGCATGTTAAAATATGGAATCGGATGTGTTTTTAGTCACTCAAAGTCTCACTTGAAACAAATTCCCTTTCAAGGTCTTGTAACTGACTGTGTACGTATACTGGTAGTCCTACAGATGGACTAATGGGCTCTATTCAAAGTTAAATAAGGTAACAGTTTGAAATCGTTTTATGAATATCAATCTCTTATACAAATGAAGGCTTTGTGAAAAGGGCACCTTGCCACAATGCCAAGCTCTACCGTCGAAATAAGCTGCAAAGAGATTTTGCTTGTATTTTCAGACCCTTATTCCTGTGAAGTAGTGCAGTTAAGAAAAAAAGACAAGTTCACACCACCTTGATTTTAGTTTGCTTTCATGTAAATCTAGCCATCTGAGGCTCTTGTGAAAGTCATTACGGTTCTGTAAGCTCCTTTGAGCAGAACTGTACTTGACTAACACATCACTGTTCCATTTAAACTTAAAGAACAACAGCTATGGCTTTTTAGAAGTCAGTAGAATTTCGGCTTTGTTTTGGTGCAAACAATATGAACCCTCCTGGTCCTTTTTTGGATACAGATGAAGTGAACTGCATACTTGGAAGCAAACATTTAATAGATTGATATGACATATAGATAGACTGATTTGGTTGTAGTCTGTTTTTTATTTTATTTGTTATTTCTCTGTCATGTTTATTTGGCATTTTAAATAGTAAAACTGTTTTGACAGTAACAGTGGTTTTTCAGGGAAAGAGAAGGCAATCCACTTTACACTAAATGTTTTTAATGCATTTTGGAGAAAACAATTGTACTGTAGTTGTCAAGTCTATTTTGAATGTTTTCTTTTTTCTTTTGTTTTTGAATTGCAATGTTAGCAATTAATCTGCGTGTATCATGTATTGTTGGAATTCTATTTAACTTTAGGGCTCAATCAATACTGCAACCCATGTATTAGTCTCCTAATAGGGTAGTCATTTGACTTTGTAATTAGACATGCAGCAATCACAATGGAAAGGTGGTGCAAAACCGATCTCTGCAAAGAGAAACACGGGTTTCCGTTACATATATAATATTCATTTGGTGCCGTTAAAGGGATCATATTACTTGCTTGTTATCAGTAGTGATGGTAACTAATCTGATTTTAGAAAAAAGTCCCTTCCTTGTTTTGTGTTTTTTGGGTGTTGTCTATTTTGTGCCATTTACTTAACTATCCGTTATGACTCGTTCTGTAGTTCTAGTTGGGAGGTTAACCACCTACCTGCAAAGCTGCAGTTTTTTCAGAAAGCTTTTATCTAAGAAAACGATTGCAAACTGTTAGATTTGATAGCAATACAGAATAGACAAGCAGCTGAAAGTATTGGGTGTGTCCCTTTTAAGTTGTGTTAATTTTTATTACACTTTAAACAGATATGGCAAACTTTCCAAAAAAATATATATAAAGCAGTGTTTAAATAGGTTGTTTTAATGTTAAGAACACCGTATTCTGCTTCATTTTTTTTTTTTAATCAAATATGTAGCACCCTTTTATAAAAGTGACGGTAGGTGCATAGTGAGGTAGGAGAATGACCCCGAGGTTCATCCTTCACTTTCTACCTTTTAGGGGCTTTTAGGATGCATACATAGACACGCAGACAGATATTCTTTAAACAGAAATCTGTTTAAACAAACCCACAGTGAATGGCAATTCTGAAAACCCTTTTTTTGTACGGGTTTGCAAGAGAATGAATCCTGTACGTCTGTGCAGTTGCAAATCACTGTACTTTGTATGATGCATAAACACTTATGTAGCATGTTGTTGCCACATTGCTTTTAACAGAATGTATACTGTCACTCCCCCCCCCCCCCCCCCCCCCCATTGTTTACAAGACATACATTTTAATTTAATAGCCTTTGTTAAAAAAAAAAAAAAAAAAATTGTTGAGCCCTGGCTTTTTTTTTTTTTACATTTTATTTTTCATTCTTTCAGGGCTTGAAATTGTGGAGACTGAAACAGATAGCTGCCGTTTGGTGATTTCTATACTGCGTACCACTGAATAGCTTTAATTAAGAGTGCAGCCTTGTTTTCCCAATCATCTTCGAATGTTCAGTCCTCATAAGGTTAGGTCTGGGCAGACCCAAAATAGTGTCAATGTTTAGGAAAACAAGGTTGCATTTTGATAGTTTTGTTCAGTGTCACGCAATTATATGGGGTCATTATGAAGTCCATTTGATACACAGGTTTTACATTTGGATAGTGACTCTGCTATACATATGGTTGGAACTCAAGAGGCCTGTGTTACTGTGGGAGTTTGATCATGGTGATACTAACTTGTATATTAAGCAGTTAGCTAAAGATTACCGCTTCTTGCTTTCTGGCCTCCCCATCAACCAACCTACATTTACACAACCAAATGCAGTCTGGCAAATTTAATTAAAAAAACTTACAGGTAATAAGAGAGCCCAGCTACATAACCTCAAGCCCTGCATTTTTGTATTAACCTAAACCGGAAAGGAGCTGTGTTTTCTGTTTCTTTTTTTATTTCAAATTTTTAAAAAAAGCATGGAGAAGTAATCTTTTAAAATGGTGAAAAGAATAACATATTTATTATCTTTTTGACACCTGTGTATGTTGGAGTCAAGTCTCTGCTGTGTACATTTCCCTCTTGTAATGCGTATATGAGACGTTGTATATAGCTGTAAATAACTCACAGGTCGTTTTGCACCCTTCTATTTGTACTAGTCTAAACTTGCGTAGAATGTGGGTTTATAACGGCGCAGAGACCGTGCGCTGTCGGTGATGTAACAATGTCATTTTTTTTTGTACAATGTAGTTTAATTGTGTACATATTGTTCAAGCAGCTCTGGGGTTGTTAATTCTGCCCCAGTGCTGCTGCTGCAGCTCCAGTACTGTCACCTCTAACTGTATGAGTTCCTGCAAAAATAAGAAAAAAATTAATAAAAAATAAACCTGAGAAAAAACAAAATTAAAAAAAGAAAAATTAAAATGTTATTTTATACAGTTGCATGTACAGAGCGCAAGAAATGCTGTTGTCCCTCAGAGATTATGTTCGTAAATAAATTTTTAAAATATGTACTGAGGTCCTTTGTTGTGTTTGTCTCTTCTTTCTCCTAAATGTTATTTCTGTATAGCCACTCTGTAAGGATATACACAGACAACTGTCAGCATCATTAGTATCCACATTTTTTCTTATAATAACTTCAACACATCAATTGCAACAGTGTTTTTTTTTTTATTATTATTATTTTTAGGGTCAGTGGTGCAAGATTTGAGAGTTTATGAAGTTACCGAGTCAATCAAATAACATGACCAATTTTGGTTATGTGGCTTTTAACCTATACTTATTAATCACTCAAATGAAGCCAGTTTTTTTTTTTTTTTTTTTTTTTCCTTGCTGTAACACTTGAGTTTACTTCCTGTGTTGCAGGCAGTAAAATCCCACCTGAGCCTATGCTGGGGTCAGGAGGGGTCCTGTTATCTGTATTAGGAATTTTAATGTACAGCAGAAAAACTCATGCAAAGTTAAAGGTATTGCATGAAAACAGTAAGGGACTAATTCCTTTTTTGACTTTTTTCCGTTCTGTCAATACCTAATCTTATTTGGTGTGCAATTCCTTTGCAACTATAACTGTTCTATAATAGTTAGTGACTGTTCTTTTTGCATTCCTAATAGAGATTGATATGAACTAGGGAATGGATTTCTGTAGCACTTGCATTCATTTAATATTTTATTTCCAGGTTTTAAATTAAATATTTAATTACCACCATGGCCACTAAGGGGTTATCAAGCCAACTTTTGATAAACTAAAACAGATATGGGAAGTAAGCATGGTTCAGAGCTACCATATGGGACTTGTGGAGATGTGACGAATTAAAGGATCTTGTAGCCCAGTTTTCATGATCTCCCCCTAGTGGCTGACAGATATAAAGCCAAGTCAAATCCTACATTATACTATAGCAGCAGTACATGAGAAGATAGGTCTTATAAGCACCTATGACAATCTACTGTCTACCCAGTTAAAAATGCTAACCAAGGTTTTACAATCAATTTTCTTACCGCTTATTTTCATGTATTTAAATCTACATATAAGCGTTACTGATACTGCCACTATTAATGTGTTGGCTGTTCACAGATTACCACTGGTTTAACCAGCAAGAAAAGTAAGCACTTGTAAAGATGACCGAATATATGTTTTTACTCATGTTCTAGTCAAGTATTTTAATTGGATTCCACCACGTATAAACTTGCTTTATTTGTTAAATTGTGAGAAAGTGTGCACTAGACATAATTTTGCAGTTGAACTAAACCCCCACAATGCTGCCGTAAATCGTGTTTAGCAGCCGTAAAGTCTGATTTTTACCAGTCGCTACAAATGCGGCAAATGTAAAGAATGGTGTTCACCTGGTGTTCTGCACCCGCTATCAGATTTGCATTTTGCCATCATTAATCCATTACAATTATATTGAAATACGTTAAAATGAAGAAAAGAGCATGGAATTGGCGGGGTCTGGGTACTAAGCGGGCGCATACATTATAATGTGATGATGTAAGGAGCTACTACTGCTCTTAATTAGAATTATTTTCTGTATCTTGGACTTGATTTTACTCTTAAAGGTATCCGTATTCACGGTTTTTGTAATTGATCTTACTTGAAATCGTTGTTTATCCATTTATCGTACTTATGTGCTCTTAATGGAATGTACTCTTATAAGCAAATATCTTTACTACTGCTCTTAGTCGAATTCGCTCTTAAATGTAATTATTTACTGTTCTTTATTTTGCTCTTATTTGAATTTTATCTTATTTTCTACTGATTTTACTGTACTTTATAACTGCTTTCATCTGTAAGTTGATATTGTGTAATGTGATACATTAACAAGTGTAAGTCGCACTGGAAAAGAGCGTCTGCTGAGTAAATAATAATAATAATAATAATAATAATAATAATTTTGCCTTGCACTTGGCAACTGCTGACCTCCAAAAACTCCTCTTGCCAGGTGCAAACTATTGTAGAAGCGAGTAACTAAGAACTGCATATACAAGCACACACCTGCAGAGACCTGTCGCTGGCTTCAGGACGGCTGTTGTGGTACACTTCCTGATGTGGTGACACTTGGCTCTTGTGGAGGAGAGGCAGGAACACGTTCGGAGGAGAAGGGCAAGACAAAGAAGACTCCGCATATTCAATCCCCGGGTCACTTTGTTTGGGCTAAAGCGTTATCGTCTCACTCCGCAAGTCATTCTAGACCTGGTAATAGCTGATGAGCTAGACCCCAGTGTCAATATGGACCGCTCTCCCTGCACATGTGAACGTGCTGTGTTCTCTGCACTACTTAGCCTCTGGTTCCTTTCAGACCTGGATAGCCCAATCCACCTTTTCCAGAGTGCTAGGCACATTTCTGGCTGTCATGCTGAAAAGGGCAGGCCAATCCATATAATTTAAGGATACTAGCATAACTGATGTTGCCGGAGGCTTTTCCAAACAACTCTGTTTCATGCTGAGTGACCTCAGCTCCTTCTCAGAAAACCTTTCTTTTTTTGCCGTGCGTCAAGAGGACTTTGCTGCCCTTACTCTGATTTTTTTTTTTTTTTTTTTTTTTTGGTTTGTATTTTTGTGCTCCACAAATGTCATACATCGCCTACTGCTCTCTGTACACCTAACTATGCAAGTGCGGCCGCTAGACCGATATGCGCTCATTGAGACCCTCATTATCATAATTGCTGATCATTATTTGTGCGTGTTGAGTAATTTGCATTACGCTTTAGCTTACGTAAGGCGCTGTGCAAAATAATTGCCTGGAATAAGGAACAGTTTTTTTTTCCCCCTTACTTGAAATCAGTTTCTCAGAACAAAAACGTTAAATGGATAATACTATACTATAATTACAGTATAAGCTAATTTTCAGTATGATCTTCTATTGATGTGTCTAAATAAGTCCTAAAATATTTAATAACATCTTCTGACCATGAGGTGTTTGTTGTCATGTGCTGTTCTACCAAGAGAGATGCTTCACAGAACGAACATGAGTCATGAAAATGATGACGCAGTGCTTACAAAGGTAACACGAAATGTTCCTATGTGGACAAATGAGGAAGTCAGCACCTCCAGTCACTTTTAAAAAAAAAATAACAAAAACGCTTATTCACTGCCAAACATGAACTACTTTAGATGTGTAATGGCTGCAGTATATGATACTGACCCTGGGGCGGTACAGTAGGGTAAAAGTAACAGATTAAACATTTCATACAGTAACGTTAGTACCTATTATCAGTGCTTAATTTGTGCCAGGGCGTGGAGTCATATTCTGCAGTCAAAGTCTGATAAAATGCTTTTTAAAAAAAAAAAAAAATTCTCAACACAGTTGTATCAAGTCTGCAAGTTCTTGCGTGCGCGCTAGACACAGTCCGCTGCCACGTTTGTAGCCTACTTTAAACGACTACGATTTCAGCTTGAGTGCCTTTAAGTGAGATGACACTGGCTGCAACTCTCCACAAATAAGCTTACTTGATTTGAAAAACGTCATGAACGATACAAGCTACTTCTTACACTACAAAATAACAACAAAATATAAAAGCTGAACATTAATTTCAACAAAGAACAACGACAACTTTTTAATGAAAATAATATATTGTAGCCTACTTCAATAGGAACATTAGCCTCCTATATTATATTAAATCAAAACAATAACAAAATAATAATCTGGTTCTCTCTTGCTTTTTTCATATAATTTAAATAATAGAAAATAAAAACACACTAAGATAACAACTACCTAGCCTAAGTTTAATTAATCGTTTTTGTAATCTACCAGTGGCTTCTGTTGCATACACATCGCTGATAATAGTGCCGTGGGTCAAACCAATGTTCGTGTTGGGTCCGTATTTTATTTTTTTATTTTTTAAATCAATGTCGTCTTTCTGGAGTCCTCTGAATGCCTTTTGTTTGTTTTTTAAAGCATTTAAATGCAAAACCATAACAAAACATGTATTTTATTTATTTATTTATTTGTCCTGCTGTTGCCTTTAATTCATTCTTTTGCACGTACTACTACTTAGTATATGATGTAGAATAAGTGAAGGTAAACATCTAACACTAGTACGTATAGTACTCCTTCAAATAAACGTGTTATGATTTTGAATATGCGGTTTTTAAGGACTGTATTATTGTCATTGCGCCCCGGCACCTCTTTCTTTACAAATTAAACACTGCCTATTATAATAAATACAAATAAATAAAACCTGTGTCTTACTTGTTAGCCAGTCAGGCAGTGTTCAACGGGGTACTTTCAGTTACTTTTTTTCTGCTTGTTTTTCTTGTTCACACAGATGTTGAGACAAAACGCTTTTATCCATCCTCTCACAATTGATTCGCATTGGCCAACTTTTAAATCACGAATCACGTGAGGGTGGGCTTGAGCCCCCTATATAACCTGGTTTTAATTTTTGAAGTCAACATATAAAGTGGGCAATGAGATTTTTTTTAACTTGGCTGTCGTACACAGGTGAAAGAAATTATTGGTGCCCTTTTAAGATCCACTTATGACCAAGCGCAAAGGATTGCATAACAACACGCCCTCTCTTCAGTCTCTCAAATTGACTTTTTCGTACACACAGATGTCTCTGTCGAAAACTTTCTACCGTGCGGGCTGCTGTTGCACGCTCTGTGTATGGGAATGGACTTTGAAATAAAGATCTTCCCCAGGACCGGGGGGTTCGGACCCTACAACCGGTCAGTGGCAGCCTTCAGCTGGCTGTCGAACTTTGCGGTCGTGCTTAGCCTTTTCTCGGAGGTGTTTTTTACTTTGAAACCAGGATCCTACCACTGCCGCCTGGACCCGTCTTTACTCCCCTCTGAGACCCATAATCTGTCTGCCCAAGAGCTACTGAATGTCAGCATACCTTGGGTGAAAGGGTCGGGGTTGAATCACTGCGAACTTTATAAATACCCTGCAAATTTTTCAAATTTTACGACGAATTTCCCAAAAGAGACTGTAAGTTGCACACAAGGTTGGGAATACACGACTGGAGCCGGTCTTGAAGCCAATATCGTCACTCAGGTAATTTAAACACGAATCGTTTGTGGCGCTATAGACACATTTCACTTAAATGGTTATATATATATATATAAAAGAAAAAAAAAAAGTGAGTTAGAATATTAAAATGTATTTGCATGAATAGCTTCACGTAAACAGCTTCTTTTCTGTGTACATTTAAAGTAATGGTATTAGTTTAATTGTCAGTATAGTTTTAAACAAATTAATTGTTTTGTAATGTTACTGTTTTAATACTCACTGCAGTTTTATGAGTTACATTATCTACCGATACCTAAAGTTTCAATTTGTCATCTGACAACTATTTTAAAATTAATTAATGTTCACTCGCCCTCTAAAAGCACGAGAAAGTTGTTGGTTTTTTTTTTTTTTTTTTTTAGCTCGGAAGCATTTAACATTAGTTGTCCCCTTAAGTTTTTTTTTTTTTTTTTTTAAGTGACATGATCTTAAAAATGCTAGTGGATTACTTTGTTTAGAAACGTGTGTTTATTAGATTCTTAAATGTTTCGCAATATGTACCACGGCGTATTTGTCAAATACTGCCATACACATACAGAAAATTACATTTCTGTTTCAAAGGACACGTGATTGTGTCACTCTATTGACTACTACCCATTGTTTGTTCATTCCTGTCTGTATTTGTTTTCTGTGGTAAACTAGACCAGGACAATCTCATCTCAACAGTAGAGCTAATGTGGAGTTGCTGGTAATGCAAAGGCGTGTTTGCGCAGGCTCTAACATTGTGTCACCTTCCTGAAAATGAAATGTGACCATGTTTACATGGCATATTATTGAGATGTGCATGTGCATGTGCATTTTTCTAGTAATATCAGTTCCTTAATCTCAATCATAATTATTAAAACTTGTGTCTACTTCTGTTTTCTTTATGGTTTTAGCATTTTTTTTTTTTTAAATAGTAAGGAGTGTGATCCGTGGATATTGCGAATTCAAGGGACCCTCTGCCTGGAGTCGGTTGTATTCCTAATTAAAATAAATACATGATAAAAGATTCCAGGAATCCACTCGGAATGCTGTTGCTGTGACTGTGCTAACTGAATTCCTTGAGTGTTTCTCTTAGCTGTGGCACAGCTGGGCTATCCCAGACGCTATTCAGTATGTTACTGCAGATCAGTGTTTACTGGCTGGCATCGCTGCCCTGCTACATTCCAACAGGGTGTGGGCTTGGCCACTGCCTGTAAATGTGGCACACATGATTCACTTTTAACAAGCTAGGATCGAAATCAAGCTTGAGATTTTTTAATTTTTTGGAGTTCTTTTTGTAATAGATTTATTAAATGTCTAATAGGTATGGAAGCTAGCAACAATTGCTAGGAGACATAAATCCACACATTACAGTATCACTGTGGCTCTGCATTGCTGTTATATCAGAGACTTTGTTTCTATTTTCTTGAGAGAGAGTTGCTTTTAAATATTTAATGCTAAAATTGCATCTGCAAACCCAAACCATTAAAGCGAAGAGAGTATATAACACCATTAAACTTGAACAGTCACTTTAATGCAACCAAAATCTGTTGCCTGTTTTAAAACCACTTTTAATCTTTTGACCAGCATATGCCCTGTTGAGATTACCCACTGATAACTAAATAACAGAATACTGTATAGCAGCAGAGTAGTGTTCCCTTGTGGGGAAAGATTGGAATAGTGGAAACATGATCAAGTAATCTTGTTAAGAGAATAGAAAATAAACAATGGTACTGCCTAGCCCCTGTGCTGCCAGTCATACATCTAGGAAGCAGCCTGTCCCTGGTCTTTTCCTGTTCTGAACGCTCAGTTTTCCAGTGATTCCATGAGTGATTTTTTCCAGGCAGTTATTTCCTCATGGATATGTCCGTACACAACCCTCCTTTTGCCTTGCATAATTGAAATGCATTTTCACGTATCCTGAAATTGTTCTCGGCACTTGGTGCTCTTTTAAATCTGCTGTGTTCTATTACCCGTTCTTAAGTCTATGGCACCTCTCAAAAATATAATTCTACCTGCATAGAGTTGTGAATGATAAATGCACAGTGTGGAGTAGTGGTTAGGGCTCTGGACTCTTGACCGGAGGGTTGTGGGTTCAATCCCAGTGGGGGGCACTGCTGCTGTACCCTTGAGCAAGGTACTTTACCTAGATTGCTCCAGTAAAAACCCAACTGTATAAATGGGTAATTTGTGTAAAAATAATGTAATTGTATGTAAAAATAATGTGATATCTTGTAACAATTGTAAGTCGCCCTGGATAAGGGTGTCTGCTAAGAAATTAATAATAATAATAATAATAATAATAATAATAATAATAATAATAATAATAATAACAACTCAGAATCTCTCTGTCTTCCTCCATGCAGTGGGATCTGGTGTGTCAGAACTACTGGAAGATTCCACTGGAACAAATCTGCTACATGATTGGCTGGATCTCTGGGTACATCGTTCTGGGTTCCGCTTGCGACAGGTGAGCCAGTTACATCCAACCTTCTAAATCTAATGGGGTATGGTTTCATTTTGTGTGTTTGTGGTACCCCTTTCATTAACAAGTGGTCACGATGCTGTCTGGGTTTCCTCAGTGAAAGCTGCTAGGGCTGGAGTTTTGGTCAGGCAAACAGGTTTCGGTTAATCCGTTCAGGAACAGCCCAATCGTGATATAATTAACGCTGCTCCTGTGCTGTATCTACAGGCTGGGTCGCCGGGTGATCTTCCTGGGGTCGGTGCTACTCTCTGGGCTGCTCGGAGTAGGGGTGTCTCTCTCGCTGAACCCCATCATGTTCCTGTTCCTGCGGCTCTCGCAGGGGGCCGCCCTGGCTGGGGTGTTCCTCGCCACATATGTAGCTAGTAAGTGAGGCAGCTCCTGCTCATGCTGCTTTTACAGCATGCTTATCTGTTTTGAATACCTGGACATGTATTACCACATTAGTAGCATTTCAACATGCCGTACTGTCATGTTAAGCATGCCCAAACATTAGTGTACCATACAGTATGTGCAACATATCTTGTTTAGTTATGCCTTGTGTTTTTTTCCCCTAATTTTCTTCTTTTTGTACATTTGCTCTGCAATGTGCTGAGAGTGACTCACCCAGGGGCTGTTTGAGTGCACACACGTGAGAGAGGGTTGCAGGAACCTTTTTGTGCATGCTGGAGGAATCCTGTGTTTCTGGGCTAGGTGTCAATCATGTGCATGCTGCAGCATTACACACCGCCAGTGCTTTAAACAATATTTGCTTTCCGTTACTGTGCCAGCTAGAGATGTACGCATTCAGCAGCATGGTTTTTAAATGCAGTACACGCAGATCATTTAAATTGTTTTCTTTTGGTCAAATGTTTACTGTAGGTAGTTCTATTTCTTTAACACCTTTATCTATGTTTCCACAAAAGCTTTTTAAAGCCACTAATTAAACCATCATTTCAAGCCAAAATGCTGTATGAGAAGCAGCTTCTTCCACACTTTAAAAGGAGTGATTAGTCATTTCATCCTGAAGCATACAAATTGAATGGCTCAGTGCAAGAAACTATTTGCTCAAGTAGCTTCTGTGGGAGGCTCAACATTGTTGCTTTTTTCTGTACTGAACCTCTTGAGTGTCTGGCAAGTGTATATGCTGTTGGGGGAGAGGGTCTTCAGTTCAGGAATGTTCTCCTTGTTACAGAAACGTCGAAGGAACCGCAGCATTGCTGAAACAATAACAGTGCAGCACATTCTGAAGGAAAATAGTTCTGTGAGAGGGGAAGGGGCAGCAGATAGCCAATGGATATTTTCCTTTGTCTGATTTGCGTTCAGGAAATGTGTACTTTTGCAGTAGTACAAAAAACAAACTCCCACTTTCAACTGTACCAACTATCACAATTGCACTCACCATTCCCATTGAGTGAATGTGAGCTGCACACAGAATCGAGATCATGGAGACTCATGTGCTCCATCGTGCTGAAAGAGAAACTCGCCTCCCATGATTTTGATTAAAGCAAAGGCTATTAACATAGAAACAGAAGCTCCAGATCAAGAGGTCTGTGTCTTTCCCATGAGAAGCATAGAAAATGTGTGCTATTTGATGATATAGTAGGGATGGCTAAATTAATAAGCAGGAGAATAGCATACAAATTGTGTTTCTGCCCCTGATCCCTGTGGCAGCTGTTCTAGGTACTCCAACATTGTCGTGTTCATTGGCTCTGTCTCTACTTAGGACTGGAGCTGTGTGACCCGCCCCGCCGCCTCATGATCACTATGATTGGTGGGTTCTTTGCAGTAGGCGGGGAGCTGCTGTTGCCCGGGCTGGCAGTGCTGTGCCGTGATTGGCAGATCATGCAGTTAGTGGTTACTGTGTCTCTGCTGCTGCTTTTAAATTACTGGTGGTAAGTCTGATTTTCTAAGGGGGGAAAAAATTTCCCCTCAAAACTGTTTTATTATATCCTACATTTTCTATTTCGATATCTCATTTTATGATCTTTCTGCATTTTCATTTGTTCAAAATCGAATTTCCACATTCTTACTTGCTACAAAATCTGTCCTTAATTTCTGGACTGATTTTGCAGCAGGTAAAATCTTCCTTACATCTCCACTTGGGTCATGGAAATGTAATAACCCTTACAAAGCTTTAATAGCAGTGCCTTGCCCTCCTCCCCAGGTGTACCTCTGTGTTCCCCGAGTCGCCCCGCTGGCTCCTTGCCACAAAGCAGATCCATCGAGCCAAGAGCGCCCTGCAGAGCCTCTCCTTGCGTAACGGAGTGTGCCTGATCGATGAGATCTACAACTCCGAGAACCTGCTGTCAGGTACTGAACCAGCCTCCAGTGTATAGGAACTGGATACCCTCACATCCTGGTTCTATGAGAACCATTTGACTTTGTTTTATTCCTGTTGGGTTGTTTTTTTTTTTGCCACAAATATTCAAATGCATTGTCTCGGACATCTAGCCAAACAAAAACAAACCAGGTTATAATAGAATTATCACAGAGATTTTTGTAACAGTGATTTGTTTTGACATGTGCAAATCCTTTTAACAGTACACCTGCAAGGTATTATTTAAAGTTGTTCTTTCTTGCTCATTTCCTGTCATCTTGTCCCCCTTCATTGGTGCTGGAACCCCAGTTGACAGTTTGATCTTGTTTTGTAAGGCTGTGATTCCTAAGAGTACACAAGGTTCCAGGACAGCAGTAGTCTAAATGCACGAGGTTCCAGAATGGAGCATGTTTCACTGAGGGGTTGCTGAGGGAGGTGTCTCTTCGGGCTCCAGGTGGCCCAGGCTAAGCCCACTCTGTTGTGTTGCAGAGATAGACTCGGTGTACGCTGACGACTGTGAGCCGCGCTTCCACAACGTCTGCGAGATGGTGGGCACGCGTGTTATCTGGAAGAACAGCCTCATCCTGGCATTCACAGCGTGAGTACTGACTAGGACCAGCCTGACCCTGCCTCTCCATTCACTGCCCTGATTTCACCCTGACATTCCTACAGCAGCCAAGCCTCCCGGTCTGTGCACCTATAAATTTATTGAATGGATTTTTTAGCCTCATTATTTGATGATATTTATAAACCTGGAGGATTCTGGATCTTCTGTACAGGATTTCTCCATTCCTGCATTGTACATTGCTGATAACATCTTGAAACTCGGGATGTTGAGAAACACAGAAAATGGGTAACAATGATATTTACAAAGTGTGGTTCAGGGTGGCTTTTTCTTTTATTTATTTGTTATTCATGCCCTCCAATTCGATTAGATTCCCCTTTTCTCCCCATGGTCACCCTGCTGCCCCGTCGTCTCCCTCTCCAGGTTCATCGGCAGGGGGATCCAGTACTGCTTCACCCGGAACCTGCTCGGCTTCCACCCTCACTTCTACTTCAGCTACTACATGCGCGCGCTGTCCAGGGGCCTGGCCTGTGTGCTGCTGTGTGTCTCGGTGAACCGCTTCGGCCGCCGGGGGATCCTGCTGCTCGCGTCCATCCTGACTGGCATGGCGTCCCTGCTGCTGCTCGCCCTCACGCAGTGTGAGTGGCATTGTTGACCAGCTACAGTGTGTCTGCATTGCTCAGGCCTTGTTAACTGACCTGTAGGGATGTAAAAATACTCCAATGCTCTGTGACAGTACTTTCACTTTGCAGTGTTTTGTTTTTTGAATTTATGTAACTAATCTCCGTTCAAGTCAAATGCACCTTTTCTGTTCAACCCTAGTGTGCTATATTTGACAGTAGTGTGCTAACAATGCACAGTGCTAATGCGGCATGGGGCAGCATGATTTTAGTCCTGCACAGTGCAGGGGTTTGATTCACAGTGTGAGTGTTCACCCAATGCAGGTGTTTAATGCTGCGACCGGCTGGCCAAGGGGTTTGTTCACATTTTTTTCACACTGCTAAAATTTGACATAGCGGGGCTACCTGTTTTGCTCAGCAGTGTAAATTGGCTCATGGCACTGACCGTCCCTTTCTCTGTTCAGATCTGAAGGACGGGTTTGTCCTTGTGCTTTCCATCGTGGGGCTTCTGGCCTCCCAGGTCGTCGCCATGCTCAGTGTTTTCTTCGCCAGTGAGGTGCTGCCCACGGTCATCAGGTACGTATCACCACTCATTATTACATGCTTTAAAGTAGCCGTGTTGCAAGTTCAGGTTTCGTTTGTTTCTGCAATATGTTTCCATTACTGTCTGTTAACATTCCTTCAGATGTTAACCTTCTGGGCACTTTGCATCACCACAAAGCAAGTTTGTTCACATTCCATGTTTATCAGCAAATGGTCATGTAGCCTTTTTCCATACTTAATCTCAATTGACAATAACGTTAGGCTGGGTGCGTTGGGTTTCTTTGGATTGAAGTTCACGCTCTTATCTGTGGTTCCTCCTCTGTGTGTGTCACTCTCTCTCTCTCGCTCTCTCTCTCTCGCTCTGTCCTGCAGGGGTGGGGGTCTGGGTCTGATCCTGGCAGTGAGCTGCGTGGGTAAAGCTGCCTCCTCCCTCATGGAGCTGCATAACAACCAGGGATACTTCCTGCACCATGTGGTGTTCGCTTCCTTTGCGGTGCTGTCCGTGCTCTGCGTCATGCTGCTGCCCGAGAGCAAGCGCAAGCCCCTGCCAGACTCCCTCAAGGAGGGGGAGAACCTGCGCCGACCGCCCCTCTTCCTGTCCCACAGGAACCATGACCACCTGCCCCTGCTCCAGCACCGGCCCAGGGCTGCATCGGAGTACAACCCCGATGGCTACTCGAGCCTGGTCAGCGCCACCAAGATGCTGGCCAGAGACTTTAAACTGTCATCACCACTGACCCCGGAGCCACTCTTAAATGGGAGCAGCACGCTGGCCAATGAGGATTCCTCCTAGGATTTCTGTGTGAAACGTGCTCAGGAGAGACCCTGGCATCCCTCCCCACAGTTATATAGGGAGGCGCGGAACTTCGCCTCTGGAATCGCCTGTTTACAATACAATAGTTTATAACCCCCACTCCCGCACCAGAAAAGATAAGTTTTCAAGACACTGGCAACCACTGCAGACTATGATCAAGACACTTTAATGCATCTACCTGGACTTTTAGTCATTCTGAAGATCTGCTGATCAAGACAGTAAGGCTATGGTTGAACTAATGCATACCATCTTTAACCCTGTTCAAAAGCTGCTGCGGAATAGTATTTTATTGTATTTGTTGTTTGGTTCTGACATACAACTATGTCAAGGGACTAATCTTGTAAGAATGTCAGCACCTTAGCAATAACCTGGACTCCTGTCTTCTGAGCCATGGCAATAAGCATCTGGGTTTGGCCTGGGAGGTGAATATATTTTAAATGCAGCATTTACAGATCACAATGCAATTCGGTAGAAGTGATGGACTACTTTTTGATAATATATAAAAAAGATAACGTTGTTCTTAATGACAAACTATTTTGTCGTGAGGTGTCGCTTTTTAAGATATTGTAGATCATGTATGAGTACCAAAAGAAGATAACTTGCATGCAATCATCATTCAAGACTACAAGTTGCTGCTCGGTCGCTGGGTGTTTCGGTGGTGCCTGCTTTTCTCATCATATACTGTTATCATTTTAAAATATAAATGGATATCTCTATATAACTAGCAGAATACAAAGCTCTTTATCTGGCAAGACACTAAAGGTCTGTTCAGTACAGGCTCGTGTGAATTGAACTGACAAATTATGCTGTCTTATGTCTGATAAGGGGAGTATTATCTCTGTCAGTGACTGTTGTTGGTTAGTAAAAGTTTACATATTCAGCTCAACTGTGCTAAGAAATTCTGTTCGAGCAGCAGCGATCCGTCTTGTTTTATTGGTGGTGATCGATACTCGCTGGCATCGTGTCGGTCTCCCTACAGTGGTGTTGATGAACTGACCTCGTGAATATGTACAATATTCAAGGTACTGTTTTAATAGAACTGAGTACAGAAAGTTTTTCATTTCTGTTCTGTAGACGTGCATTGCAGTATTTATAAAATGTAAATTCATACAATACAAATAAACTTGATTTTATATTTATTTTTGTTCCATTAATTAATTCACCTGTGTTGTTTTTTTCCTTTTGCAGAACATATTGTGAGACTGTGTAAGGATATTGATATTTATGAAACTTTAGGTCTCTCTGTTGCATATATTTTGTCTGGCCATGTTGAAGTCAAATATAGTAATTGTGTGTGTATATAATACATGTTATTTATATATATAATATATATATATATATATACAGTGTATGTATGTATATATATATACAGTGTATGTATGTGTATAGATAGATATAGATATATATAATTTTTTTTTATGGTTCACAGTAAACAAAACTTAATCCTGTATTTTTATTGGTCAAAAACAAACACAATATTAAACAAGGTGTTCCATGCATATAACATGTGGCATTAAAAAAACAAGAAACAAAAGTAAAGACAGTGTGTTAGCATTCCAATCGCATATTAACAATATAGTTCAAAATACAGGTCCATTGAACTATACTGTATCTTCACAGTCCTTAAACTTTGTATTTTATTGTACTTACAACAGTTATATGTTTGAGAAAGTAATTTGGTTAAATACATGTTAACGTATGGAGCTCCATCCTCACAATCACACCATCGTGTACATGGAAGTGAGGCTAGTACCTGTAGTGTAACTATATGTAGTTAATGTGCCTGCAGTTTGAAGTATATCCCATTTCAACTAAAGAACACAAACTACATTGTGTAACACCGCTTCAATATAAAAACATTACAATTTATACAGAACAATAAAATAGCCTTGATAACTGCATTAATATTTCTCCTAAAATGGGGTATAGCAGCGGGTCTGTCATATAATATTATAATGTTTATTCTAGAAATATGACTGTGCTGTGATGAACACACCAGATAAAGCTTTAGTATTATGTAGAAATCACCTACTGTGTGTGGTGGGTTGTTATAATGCGAAAGAGAAACCTATGGCAAGGCATTACATATAATCTGTAATGTGTGTGTATAATATAATATATATATATATATATATATATATATATATATATATATATAAATTAGTATATCTTATACTTGATCTTTATCACTCAGCCCAGCATACATTGTAATAGTAAGCAAGAGGATAGAAACACACAAGGCACCCCTAATTTACCGCCTCTCCTTACCATCTTCCTTGAATACAGACAAGATTGATTTTAAGAAGGCTTAAAACCCACATTATCAAGTTTCGTTATTTGGTTTTTTTTGTTGACTTCCTGGGAAGAAAAAGCACACAAATAAAATCTTCTTGTTTGTAACCTTTAAAATTCTGTATACATTCTTAGGTCCCAGAGCAACTTGACAAAAATATGAATAATTTATAATAATATTTAATGTGGGCCTTTTGATTTTAACTCTTAGTCCTTAAACTGGTACTCTGATTATTATTATTTATTTCTTAGCAGACGCCCTTATCCAGGGCGACTTACAATTGTTACAAGATATCACATTATTTTTACATACAATTACCCATTTATACAGCTGGGTTTTTACTAGAGCAATCTAGGTAAAGTACCTTGCTCAAGGGTACAGCAGCAGTGTCCCCCAACTGGGATTAAACCCACGATCCTCTGGTCAAGAGTCCTAACCACTACTCCACACTGCTGCTGATTAGTACAATATATGTATTTGGTTATACGCTGCTCAAAGTTTTCTCATGTTCTTTTGTCACCTACTAAATTCCTTACTTGCTCAAAGTTCACCTACTGCAATCCCTGCCATCAGTCTGCCCAGTCTACCGGCACTCAATCTCAACCTGACCTGCTCAGCACTGCCCACTACCCAGCCTCACCCGTCACAGCCATCCTAGCCAAAGAAACAAATAACAAATACAATTGCATACTGCAGCAGTTTGAAAAAAAAAAATATTTACCTGATATTTATTGCTCTTTAACTTTTAATTCGTATTTATCCAGGTGGCATGACAGATCTTACAAGGAAAGTCAAATCGCAATTTGCCCTGCCCAACCCCTATGATTAAGCCAAAAAAAAAACCTGCACTGTAGTGCGTCAGTGCTTGTCATACAAGTTGGCTAGTTTGTTAAAGCGGGGGCCCCAGCTGTTGAGATAGTCATAGTCCTGGTCTCCGTCAGAGCTGCCCGAGGCGATGGAGCTTAGGCTGCCAGCCAGCGAGCCGTCCCCCTCGAAGTCATAGATCAGCGCTGTGTCGTAGGGGGGCACGTTGGGGTCCTTGTCTGCTGCATCCAGACCCTGCCAACAGGAGAGAGGGTGAGGTAGGAGGGGAGCACCCGGGGGAATCTTCATCAAGGTGATGAATTCTTTTGCATTACAAGTGAATTCCTTAAACATTATTTCAAGCAAATTTCACTTGGCATGCATTTTTAAATGTCAAAAGATACATTTGTGAATCCAGTTTGACTGCCAAAATGAAAGCAATCTTAAATGCACACTCTCATAGAACTGGTCTCAGGTCCTCACATCATTAATGAAGTCCTCGATGTCGGTGGGGTCGGCCGGGGTTTTCCGTGGATACGAGGGGGAGGGGTAGTTGTAGGGTGTGTCTTTCCTGACTGGCTGCTTCCCTCTAGGCATGGCCGTGGTGGGGGGTGGGATGATCTCATTGGGGTTCCTCAGCTGGTCCATGTTGTAGGCATTCTGGAGCCAAAAGGAAACACAGGGGTAACGTTCCTCATACTGGGATTCACTGCAACTATTTTCACCTGGACAGGTGTCTATGGTGCCATTCTGAGTCAATTACCACAAGTTGCAGCTTCTAACCTGCACCTTGCTGCATCAACACATAGGCCTTAAATGTTTTCTGTTTCTTTGCATCATCAGTCATGTGTGTTTGTTTTTGAAGTGCAATGGGACACATTGCTGGCATCCTTATCAGTGCCCTAACTGAATATAAGGGATCATTCAGAAACCAACATGCTGTCAATTGTGCTAAAACGCCAGGCACCATTTGCAGACACACTCGCCTTTATATCACTCAACTCATTCAAAGGGTCTCTTTCAGCCTCTTAGGCATATGACTTACACATTGTGAGGTTCTGGATGTGCCTGCACGTGTGTGTTTAAACTCACCTCGTCCTCCTCTCCGCCCCCTTGCTCATCGTAGTTCAGGATGTTGTCTCGAATGTCATCGTCCGAAACACCCAGCATCCCTTTCCTGATGGGCCTTTGGCGACACTGTTCCACTGCAGCCATGATCAACAACAGCACTGCAGAGAGAATATTGAGGGGTTTAGGATTCATATAGGATTCATTGGTGATTTTATTTTGTTGTAAGAAACCACTGCATTATATATTTGGGCAGCGGTGCGGAGTAGTGGTTTGGGCTCCGGACTCTTCACCGGAGGGTCGTGGGTTCAATCCCCAATGGGGAACGCTGCTGTACCCTTGAGCAAGGTACTTTACCTAGATTGCTCCAGTAAAAACCCAACTGTATAAATGGGTACTTGTATGTAAAAATAATGTGATATCTTGTAACAATTGTAAGTCGCCCTGGATAAGGGTGTCAGCTAAGAAATAAATAATAATATTTAAAATTCACGTCTGTGTTCATTTTGCAATGTCCGTTTGATTTCTAGTTGCGAAATTTACTGTTACTAAGCAATAAAACAGTTTTACTGCGTGCTGTTCATCAGTAAAACTTATGGCGTCTGATGACTTGCAAATCGCTACAGTGACAGGGTTTACAGTGGAATAAATGAGATGCTAAAGCACAGGCTGACGTACAGAGCAGGAGCACGACGCTGCCCAGGATGATGAGGAGCGCTCCCAGGCTCAGCCCTGCTCCAGCGCTGAAGATGGCAGCTAAGATAGGCTGACAGTCTCCCTCGTCGTTGCACTGGCACACCGTCACGTTGACCATGTGGATCTCAGCGAGGGCAGGCGTGCCAGAGTCACTGAGCACCACCGGGAGCACGTACTCCCCCTCCACCACTGCCGAGAGCAGACGCAGTGCTGCATGAGTATCTGGAATCACATCAACAGCACACACTGTGAGCAGGGGGACAAAATCACAAAGGGGTTGACCAGCTCTGCACTGGCACATCATTTACACGATGCTGCTTTTTTATGATGGGTGGTCATGCTTCAAGACGTGAGTGGAATTAATAAATAAATAAATACATATTGGCTAGCATGGTAAATCACACCAATGCGCCCTCGCAAATTATTATGCCTAAACCTAAGGAACAGTTCCTTATAAAAAATGTGTAATTGTGCCTGTTTTGTTCCCCCAGATTTTTACATCAATCCATCCAGTTGTTCACCTGATCAGATATTATAAACCTAACATCAAAAGAAAAAAACAGTATGCTCCCTTAGCATGCAGCTCACACACATTCATAATTTGACAGCACTTATTGGTCTTATTGGTTGTGTTTAGCCTATGAACTACTATATTTTATTAAATGTGTTTGTTTTGTAAGCATTGCCATAGTTTTGCTACTAAACACATGAGGAATCAATGCATGATTGCAGAGTCTCAGTATCAGTGCCAGGCTCATACCGTTGATTCTGTGGAGGGTCCAGTTCCGAATATTCTCTGGCTCACTGTCATCCAAACTGAAGAGAAAGGGTGCGCTGTGAGGGGGCTGGTCCTTGTCAGTAGCACTCAGAATCAAACCAGAACCCTTCTCTGGGTCATTGCACATGAACTCGCTCAGAGAAAAGGGCTCAGGGGCAAAGTCATTCACCTCTAAAACTGTGATATACACGGTGGCTGTGGCTGTGCTGGGGTAGTCTCCTGTGGAGGGATGGGAAATACAATGGCAGTTATATTCTGACCAGGTATACGTTATTTATATATGAGCTTTTCATTGTATATGTAATACAGAAACCTGTAACGGGCACCTAGTTATGCAAAGAGGCCCCATTATTGTTACCTGATTTAAACACTACAACCTGAAATTATTTTGGGGGTGAAAACTTCAACAAAACAACCCCAGAAAATCGCAAATCCGAGTAGAATGTTCCACTCAAAGGTTCTAAGAGGCAGAGTGTTTCATTTAAATACAAGTAGTGCATTGTTTAATAAAATAAAGCTTGCCCCCTTCCCCCTTTTCCATTTAGAACAATCCTCTCCCCTTCATAGGAGGAAAGTGCGCAGGTGTTTTCCTCACCTGTGTCTTCCACAGTGATGACGGCCATGTAGACGTCCTTAGTGAGGAAGCGGGAATTCTTGGTAATTTCCTTGTTGGCTGTGATCTCTCCAGACTCATTGTCCAGGAACAGCCACTGGTCCGGGTCGTACTCCACATCGTATCTGTTTTAAACCAACCACAACACGCTTGTCAGCTTAGCAAATCTGCCATTCCCTTTTTGTCTAGTTGACAATATTATACCATTGTTAATGCGTCTCTATTACACTATCCACACTACTTAAATAATGCTCATCAACATTGCCATTGACTTCATCCGCATTCTTGTTTTCGAAACCTGTAATAGGTATTAAAGCCAGTAGTCTTGTTCCCTTTATTTCTGGCAGAGCCCATGCAAGATCCACTAAAATAGATTTCAGAAGCTGATCCTGCAAAAACCTACAATCCAATACCTCTTTCCAACACCCAGCAATAACAGCATGCTATTGCAGCCAGCACCCTGTACAATTTAAATGCCAGGAGGTGTTCAGTGAGCCTCACCGGAGAGCCTGCCTGTCTGGGTCCAAGGCGATGTTGCTGGCTAGCAGGGTGCCGGTTGGGCTTCCCTCGGGGACGCTAAGTCTCAGGGGGCTCTGCCGGAATCTGGGGGGCTCGTTCTGGTTCAGCACGTTAATGGTCACAGTGGCACTGCTCGGGGGGGTCTTGGGACCCATGAGCCTCAGCGGACTCTCGTTCTCCGCCATCACTACCAGCTCATAGTAATTCAGAGACTCATAATCCAGCGGCTGGGCAAGTGGGGGGAGAAAGAAGAGGAGGTCATGTTAGACATGGGAATAGAAATGGCCTTAATCGCATTAGTGCTTTATCGTTTATCCCACAACAATATAGTCACCTGGCGCATTTCTAGTTCTGGTAATGTTTTATGAATACATAATCTAGATGGAAGCCTCTGCTTCTTAACTATAATAAAAAATAATAATAATTTTAAAAAAAAATCACAAAAACTGAACAATAAATATAATTAATTCAAAAGGTGGAAGGATGACTTTTATTTGCCTCATGGTCTGAAATAAGAAGCGTCCAGTTTGGCACGCCCTTACCTTCACCACAGACACTATGCCTTCGTTGGTTGCATCATCCCTGCGGATGTCGAAGTTCCCCTCCGGATCCCCAGCTGTGATGGTGTACTTCACCCACCAGTTCTCTGTCTGCGGTTCGTCTTCGTCTGTCACAGTGATTCTGCCAATGTCAGCCTGCACTTTGTTCTCCGTTGCTGACATTTGGAACTGCAAGAGTAGAAACAAAACAAAGTTGAGCATCCTAGTCAAATAATGCAATGGAAAGCATTTGGATTGTTGTGAGACAGAAGAATCTTGTTGATTTCCTGTTTTACATTACAACAGTTTAGTTCACAGTGTAATACATGCAGAAAGAAAAGGGTAAGTGGCTGAGCACTGGGATTCATACCGTCTCAGAGGTGAAATTGGGAGCATTGTCGTTAACGTCGTTGATGTAGATCAGTGCTGAAGAATAGCTGCTCAACCCAGAACCAGACATGTCAGCAACCTGGAGCGTGATATTAAACCCCTCCACCTCCTGCAGAATAGACAGAAACAAACCAGAGGTCATGCCAATGCAAGATGACATGCCAACAAGGCCAAAACGATCACCATAGAGAACAATCAGAGCACAGAATCCAATCGTTTTTTAGTTTGTTACCAGACTGGTTTATAAGTTATGAAGTGCTCTAAATAAAAGGTTTACAAAATACACGTCTTTTAATTTCACATTTAACACATATTCCTTCCAAAATACTGCTACAAAGAATGGGAATATTCGACACAGTATACTTTCTGGAATAAAATTTTTTGGACTACAGTTCTCCCTGGTTAGCTAGGTGACACATCAAATAATATTGACATTAGGGCAGTGAAAGTCCTTTCTACATTAAGCAGAATACCATCATTATTTGGGGAAACATGGAAATGTGAAATAACCATGGAGCATTAGGCAATCAAAAAGGGTTACTTGACTGGAATATGTATCAACAAGTGGACTGGAAGCATCACAATGGGAAGTAATACATTTACTGAAAAACGAAGGTCCTAAAACAGCACGCTGGTACACTACCCTCCATCACTTTCCCTCACCTCTCGATCCAGCCCTACATCCCGGGTGGAGATGATGCCGGTGAGTTCATCGATTCCGAACATGGTTTTATTGATTCGGAATGGCGGGATGCTCTCCTGGCCGATAATGGAGTACGCCAGGGCTGCGTTATCTGTCTCAATGTCGTCCGCGTCCGTTGCCTCAACCTGCATGACAGACGTACCTGGAGAACCGTCCAAAGCAAAGCACGAATTAGGAAGAACTGGGACTCATTAGACTACATGCAGAACGTCTTGTGAAGTTATCTGATGACCCAATTGACAATCGAGCTGTTCGAATCACATTTTTTCGCATCTAATAGGATGGCTATGTTGCCAGACCAATACTGCGGACAACAACAGCATAACAGATTCCAAAAAAATAGGACATATCTGTTGACTAGTTTATGTTTTGATGTTAAAACTTTAAATGCTCGTATTTACTGTAGTTTTAATGTATGTGTTTGAAGCTTGTGCAGACTGATGCAGTTGTGAAACTAATGCAGAGATGTGTATCATAGCTTCCTGCTGCTGTAGACTATTGACTTTTGGTATGGGACCAAAGTGCCACTTAAAGGGCAAAGAAAACATCACTGGATAACTCCTCTTGAGGTGTGCAGCATGCTTGGTTAGCTAGTTACCACCAATGACTGAAAATGTTACCGTAATTTGATGAGCTTTCTCTGCCACTGACCTGGTTTAGAGTTTTCATGAACGCGTCCGGTAAATTCCTCTTGCACGAAGGTGGGCCGGTTGTCGTTCTGATCCACCACATGGATCTCGAGTTCAGTGGGGTCTTCCATGGGTTTCCCGCTCAAATCCAGGGCGTAGGCTTTGATCTGGGACACAGGAAACACGGCAAGTCCGTTCACTTATGTTTATGTGAAGTACGTCAACTTTACCTGGGGTAAAATATCTTTAAAAGAAATCTCACCTTAAACTTGCTGTGGGTTTCCCTGTCAAGCACATTCATCAGGGTGACCCACCCTGTTGTTTCATTGATTTCAAAAAATCCTTTTGGATCCTCATCAACCCCCGGGCCCTGGATCTTATACAGCACCTTCCCGGGCTCCAGAGTGTCAGATTTGATCTGAAACACAAATATAATAGAGAGTTTCATGAGCACATAATGCCCAATACCTAATTAATAACACAACTAAAGAAATACATTAAAAGGTTACCTGGACTAGATTCTTTGGGATTTGCTTGGTATTCTCAGGGGTGTTGATTGGTGGAATAACCCAGGCTCTCTTGGCTCTCTGTAGTCCACCAGACCCCACTGTCTTCTGTCGCCAAGGAAACAGAACCTTTGTGCTGTCCTCCTCTGCCTGTTGTTCTGTGGCAGGGGTGCTGCCTACCTGTTACAATGCATTACAACAATTAACAATTCAAATAAATTGTAGCAGTACTAATTAAGCTCTGTGATTTAAACATGAATATCGCTTGGTTTAACAGTGCTGTTGTTTAAATGAATTGGTAACAGGAGGTGTCTAATGTTAAGATGTAAATCTTGGGCTCCCGAATGGCGCATCCAGTAAAGGTGCAGGATGCGCCCTATAGCCTGGAGGTCGCCGGTTCAAGTTCAGGCAATTCCACTGCTGACCGTGGACGGGAGTTCCCAGGGGGCGGCGCACAATTGGCCTGTAGCTCTGGGTTGGCTGCATGGTGGGCCTGCAGAGTGAAAAGAAGCGGTCGGCTGACGGCACGCATTTTGGAGGACAGCGTGTGTTTGTCTTTGCCGCTCGCAAGTCAGCGCAGGGGTGGTAACGGTGAGCTAAGCATAAAATATACTATTTCAAATTGGGAGATCAAATTGGGTTAAAATAAATTGGCGACTACTAAATTATTTTTAAAAAAATTATATAAATAAAGATGTAAATCTTATAAGGCAACTGGGATGCTCGGTCTGCTATTCACTTCAGTAGAATTAATGAAAGTACAAAAAACAGCCACCAGGTGGCATAATGGATTATGGTTTCAACCCCATTGAAAGTTGATCACTACTGGTAAGCTTTTTTTTAAAACCATTGCCAACATTATCACTAATTCTCCCCCTGTTGTGCTGAAGATATTTTAGTCCTGTGCTTGCTTAATTCAGGATATTTGGTTTGCAACTTTAAATTGTGCCTTTCTTTTTGTCTAATCACTTGGTCTGATTGAAAACAGTTTGATCACTGGGTGAATGTGACCTACAGCTCAGGAAGTGATTAGGTATCCCAAAGCAATCTATTGTGTTGTATTTAAAAATCTGCGTATCTGCATTAAAGTTAAATAAACAAGCAAAAATAAACATTCATTGTATCTTCTGCACAAGAGGTATGCAGGGCTGGAATGCAGGGCTGCAGCCCGTCCCGAATCAGGAATCCGAGGGCTCTGCGCGGATGGATGGGGCGGGGTTGTGTTACACATACGGGTCACTGTGAATACCACTTGAGAGCAGCTGTCACCCTGGAGCATAACCCCACCAGAAAGAGGAGGACAGCATCACACTCACAGAATTGTACATGGAGAATGTTCATACACCAATCAGAGGAACACAATCACACACTTTTTTATTTTTTAAGGTTTTCCTATCAGTGTGAGAACCTCAAATTATGTATTAATTTGCCATTGCAATTTTCTCCTAATATTTCTTGCACTGAAATCCGGCAACAGACTTCCTTATATATTTTTAGATTTCCTTAGATTTTAAAAAAGCGTTTAAAAAGGAGTCAAACTTTTGTTATTTGATGTAACCAGAATTACAGCCTGCCTGTATTCATAAGGTTTCTTTTTCCTGATTTAATTTATCCAGGTCACTCTCGTCCCTTGACAGGGCCACGCTTCCTATCGAAATCCATTCCTTTTTTTTTGTTCAATTAATTTATAGACTTCCTCTATTTTAGTCAAAGGCAATACACCTGTCTACTCCGTCACTCGACGTGACCAGGCTGGAGAAACTTTGAGATTGTGTTACACATTTGAGGCCCCCCCTGGACTGGCACAGCAGTTGCAGTTGCTCCTGTGTTGATGGGATCGGGTTTCCCCCTGTTTATATAATGGTGGCTCTGTGACTTTGGAATTCTCATTCTGTGATAGGGTGGGGACTGGAGTGCCGCACATGGACTGGAGTGATTTGTGTTAGATCCTCTGTGTGGATAATTTATTCCAAATAATTTACCACTTCAAACTTATCAGCATGAAAGTCTGTATTCAAGTCTATCTTTCTAAAACAAGGAGAGAAAAAAATAACTGTTGTAAAATAATTAGGATATTTATAGCTTGTATTCGCAGTTCTTTCTTACTAGTTTTGTGACATTGCATGTTTCAGAGCCCTTGTTGAAAGGTTAAACCGGCGACATTTAAAGAGTTGCATTTGTATGCATAAGTATCTGATGCAATGGTCATTTCTGATTGATAATTGCCTTGGTTAAGTTCAGTCGAAGGGCTAATGCTTTTATGAACCCCAAAAAAATGTTTTGTACGTTAATCAATTTTTAGAATCTCTTATATCATTTTTTTGTATTGAGTCAAATAAGACTAAAATAAGACCTAGCTGTTGCTCAAGTGAAAAGTTGAGGACCGATCAGCTGAGACTCTCTGTGAGAGAATTCAGATTATGTTGTGTTCCAATCAGGTGGAACAAGACCATGTGAATTATACAAGAAACAGATAAAAAATTCTGCTTGCAGGTAAAGAGGTTTTTTTGCTCTTTTGAAAATAGCATCCTACTCCAAGGACCCCAGGAACGCATCTGAAGAAGAGAAGGTCCAGGTCAAATTCCGGAACAGCTCAAAATTCTGGCCTGGCCAAATTCCACAACCCCTCGAAGTCTTTCATTATCCATCCCTTATAAAGAAGGCCAAGACATTCCTGAGGATGACATGTTGCTGCTCAGCAGATCGATCCTGTTAAATATGTTTCTCAATCAGGTGCAGTATATCCTTGCACAAATGGGCAAATCAGTGATGAAACACTGTATCAGTAAATGAATGGTTACACTTACAATACAGTACATAGTCAATCACAATACAACTGATACAATTCATACTGTCATCAATTTAAAATTCCTGTTCTAGGGAGGATGGACAAGCGTGTTGGGAAGATTTGCCTTCCATAGCGTCCTTACTGCGTGCCAGCAGCCCCCCCACCCCGCTTTCTGTAAGATAGTACATTTCAAATGAGCTGCACAGATGGCTAGGTCAGCTGGACCTAGCTGCAGGTGGGTGGACTGGGTCTTAATGCCCTAAGCATTACATAAACTGAATTGTGGTCCCTCCATTTGTCCTTCTCTCGCATGTTAACAGACATCAGTGCTCTATAACCACACATACTTCAATGATGTGCAACACACCTAAATATAACTTTCCATTTAAGATACATCTTGGCATTCCTTTCACCCAGAACAGAAGTCCCAATATCATCACCATCTATTCGTGATGATGTATTAATATGATGTCTGTCAGCATTCAGAAGGAAAGCAAATTCTTAACATTAAGTTTTCATTAACAATCACTTTTTTATTTAAAAAAATAGCAAACTTTCCTCTTTAAGTTGATTTGTTTTATTTCTTTTTTTTATTTTGCACATCAACATGAATCCCACAGTATTGGCTATGCTACTAAGATTACATTTTAATTATGGCTCTGCTATCCTTATTTAAAAAGTAAAAAGTAATAATAAAACAAACTAAAGGTAACTTTGTTTTTGTAATTTAATTGGTTATCATAGTTTTTGTTGTTTGGTATTTTTTTTTTTTATAAAAGCTGCTATATCATTGGGTGATTTTAATTTAGGGTAGGTCACCAAATTACAATTACCTCAGTGGAAACTAATTTGAGAACACTGGCAATCTTCTCTAATCCTGGCACTCAGAGGAGAGAAACACTGAAATTAATTGCTTTAAAATTATCTTGAAAACTCTAAATGATGAACAAAAAAACATACATTAATGTGTCACATCGTCACAGGTGTCCCTTTCGTCTCTCAGCATCCGCAATGCACAGCACTGCAAGGAAGGGTTTCCCCCTCAAGCTGCCGGGCCTGCTGTCCTATTTTAAGCAGTTTCGATAGAGTACTTTTCTCCTGCGCACAGCTGACGAGGCCTGAGACACGGCTGTGGCGTGACTTTTCTTAAAATGAAACTAGCCTCTCAACAGGGGCAGTTTGTAAACCCCTAGGGTTTAACCATTTTCGCTCTTTTATGCTCTCAATTCCAAACCGTCAGAGACAGTACTCAGTGAGTTAAGACGCTCAATAATCGAGGACTTCACACACGGGTAATAGTTATTTTTGTTGTTGTTGTTGTTGTTGAAACTGTATACACTTATCAAGATGCAACACAATAAATACAACTATGGAGACGTGAATGTCTGTTTGTGCGGAGTTTGGTATGTTGACACTTTGAGTGCTAGACGATACTCACAACAAAACTATACGTGTAGATGCCAGAGTCAATACAGCTGACATTACCAGTCATTTCTAGAAGGGAAAGAGGAGGGGGGTGAACTGGAAAACACCTTTTGTATACTGTTCTGGTGCTTGAAATTAAGATGCTGTGATAATCACACCAACAGGAAAACCAAATTGAATCAAAAAGAAAAATATAAAATAATTGCTCATTCCATGTTTACTTGACAAATAATCATGCATTTTTAGAAGTACAAACGGTGAAAATACCGTTTTTCTGAGTTGGGTAATTTTGCTTAATTCTACCATTCTAACAGCTGTTGTACCGCCTATAAATTATTACAGTGCTGTTATAGGACAGTCTATCCACACTGGTGTTTTGTTTCAACTTACTGCGCTTTCCCCACTTAGCAACCAAAGACATTCACAATAACAAAAAAAAACACAACCAATAACTAACTGGACAAAAATGCAGGACCCACACATTTAAAAGCTGAAAGAGGAATGTTCTTGTTTTTTCGGCAGGCAATGGCCAAACTCTATTATAGCTCTTATTACTCTGATTTCATGCCCTGGTTTGCAGGCCCATGGTTCATCTGAACTACTGGCTTTCTGTTTTCTTTCCCCAAAGTTGTCATAGCAATTGTGTTTAAGACTTTGTCCATTTGTTCTGCGCAATATTGAAGTGTTTTAACTTTATAGTTGCAGGAATAAAGATACATTATAAACACATTTGTATTATTTAATTAAATACCAACTGAGTCTGTTTACTAGCACTTGAAGTAGGTATATATATATATATATATATATAGTCACATGGAACAGTTAGATTTATTTAAAATACAATTAATTTACCATTGTTTTGCACTGAACTTTGTCATAAGAAATCTAAAAGTTATTTATAATCCAACGTCTTTTTTAAAGATATACTCCCAGCCAGATTGTAAAATACAAATGCCCTCATTAGGGCATACAAGAAAATATGTTTATTGGTATATTAAATAAAGTGTTGTGTTTGTGAAAGTCGGTGTTAAAAGTACATACAATTAATTACGGGTCACAATCCCATCACAAACAACAGGCGGAAAATGCTTCAAATAAATAACTGCGGAGGTTACGGTAGAACTCTGCCTGCACCTTGTTCTTGTAACATCTGCAGTTTGTTTTCAATGGTGCACATTCTTTGTGAATATGCCTGTCTCAATTCCCATGTGTTCAGAGGGTGGTGTGGTTTGTGTTAAACTGTGACTGTTTGGCATTACTGCGTTTGACTAAAGCAATGCAAGTGCTTGCCTTGGCTGCCAGGAGAGATATACTACCTCTTGTAAACTGTGGCAACCATAATAAAAGTTTGAGGAGTTTCTTCACTTCTTACAAACACCTCCATGCTTAACTGAGCACTGTGCTACACCTACGCAGCAAGCACTGTGACAAATCAGTAACAAGGACTGCACTGTATTGAGCACAGAGAATCACACGTCAAGTCGGAAAGAAGTGGGCCACAGTATTTTCCAAAGATCTTCCTCCCAATCACACAGAAGCTACTAATGATATACTGTCCATTTTTTAATACTGCTTTGCTGATGAAATATCTAGATAATTGTCTACTCTTGAAATGTATGTAAAATATTTTCATGTGCAAACCTTCTCACACGGTACAATGATAATAAAAACAATGGTGATTCACCACTGTACTTTACAGTTCCTATAACATATTTAAATTAAATGTTTGAGACATTTTAACTGGAATGAATTTGCTTTTTTTTTTTTTTGCAGCTAAGAAAAAGCCTTGATATCGGTTGTGTTACATGAAGGAAACTATTTGAACACCCTCTTGGCTACTCCATGGATTAGCCAGTAAATACTGCAGATTCGACCTGTCTCGACCGTTCTGCACCCTCCTATCTCCAAACTATTATTTCTCCCTACACCCCTTCTCACCCCCTCTGCTCCTCTGCCACCAGCAGATTAGCTGCATCCCAACTCCACTCCCCTACCTCCAGAACCCGCTCCTTCTCCACCCTTGCCCCTCAGTGGTGGAACGACCTACCCATGGATATCAGGACTGCTCAGTCCCTGACCACCTTTCCGCTCCTCCTCAAGACACACCTGTTCAGACAGCATCTGTAAACCTCACAACTCTTGACTATACTAGACTAGATGGCACCCACTTGTATCAGTACTAGCATCATCTTTTTTTTGCACTTAACTGCTCCACTCTTTGCTGCATTCTTAATCAATCTTAATTATACTTAATGTATCTTGTACTTGATTTTACTCCTAAAGGTAATCATATTCACATTTTTTGTAATTGCTCTTATTTTAAATCATTCTTATCCATTTATTGTACTTACTACTTGCTCTTAATGGAATTCACTCTTATAACTAAATAGTTGTAATCACTCGTAATTAAATAATTACTCAAACGTAATTATTTACTGTGTTTTTTATTTTCTCTGATTTGAACTTGTTCTTACTACAGATTATATTGTATTCTATAACTGCTATTATCTGTAATGTGATACTTTGTAATAACTGTAAGTCGCCCTGGATAATGGTGTCTGCTAAGAAATAAATAAATAAATAAATAAATATTAATAATAATAATAATAATTCAGCACTGTGGGGTGCTCAGAACACTGGCACAGTCTTCAACTCTCCATAAGCTCAATACAATACAGTAGGTCTGCCAAACTTCGGCTTGAAATATCTCAAAATCACAAAGATTGACCCACTGACCCATTCAATCCTATTGCAAAAAATAAAATAAAACAACCAGAAAAAATATCTGTTGTATTTCTCTCTTAAATCTTGCTCCTAGTTAAAATAACACCAACTTTGATCTCTTCTCCCACCATCTCATAAAGCATGAAGTGTTTGAAAACTGGCTGTGCGTATCTGTTTCTCAGCCTAACGCTCATGTTAGTCTATTTCCCAGGGCTTGTGTGAGAGAGGTTACCTATTGCTCACAGTTGTTATATAAAACATTTTTAGCGTATTTTTTTCCTGTCCTTTATGAGTTGTCACACCAAAACCCAATTTACTTTGGATAATTCATAATTATGCGAGGGCCAGTTCATATCTTCAACACCCACCCCTCCCTGCCCACCACTTCTACAACCTTTTTCACACAAACCTACTCGGACAAACTTGGAAATTAGATTTCTAATACATGTGAAGCTAGCCATTTTAGTGTTAAAATCGCAAGAAAAAAAAAATGACTACCAATAATGAAAAACATGCTTACCTGGTAGAAAGCAACCACCAGCAAAAGGAACACGGCAAACACCTTGTGGCACATCTTCATCTGCCAATCCTTGTGAGTTTGTTAAATTGTCCAGCTGGATAGAAGGGCTGTCCAAGGGGTACACAAATGTACTAACATGCAGGAAAGCCGGACGGAATGAAATGTTTCACTTTTGAGTCCCTGAATTGGCTCTAAAAAAAAATCCTCTGAGTGAGTGACAGCACATGTGCGATGCATGCATGGGAAGGCTGAAATATTAGCCCCCTGACACACAAGAGGGGGAGTTGGGGGGGGGGCCTTGCTGCAGTCTGAACGAGAAGCAGAGCAGCTGGTACCAGTATATAGAGCCAGCCAACGCACTGAAGGTCAAATCTCAGTATTGCCCACGATGCAATAGGGGGGTCAGCCAGTTTTAATGCACCCTGTGCTGAAATTCACAGTAACTACGTATGACCAAGCAAGAAGTGTGCAGGTTGTTAGTTCCACCACTCTTTGAGCACCACAGACCTTATTGACTGGGAAAATGGGCTCGTTTTTTTGTCCAGAAAGATTTTGCTCCGATGCAAATTGTATTTGTTTTCCATTTATTAACTACCAAACAACCACACAATTGGACGCAAATGGTTTGCTTCTGCTCAAAAGAAAGCCAAGGACAGGGCGTTCAGGTCAGGATTAAGGTGAACCAGAACTGTGTGGGAAAACGCCACTGTGCCACTGTACCCCACTAAAAATCACAAGCCCCAAATAATAGTAATGCATTGTGATGGATACTCGCAGTGTGTGAATTCCAAAAGCTGTAACACTGAGCTACACAAAGGCAAAGCATCACCAAGGAGTATTAATCTATTAAACACTCAGTGGTGATACATTTAGAAATACTAAAAGAAACCTAATAAACTCGCTGACAGAGTCTTCTTTTACGTCTTCAATGTTACGTTTATCTTAGTATTTCTAAAAGCCTCACTTTGCTTTCATGGTCTGTTGCATTCACGCCCATGGTGTAACTATGATAAGTGTGCCTGAGGGGATCTTTGTTTCTCAGTCCAGTTCAGCCAGCACCCTTTTATTGAAGCCCCCCTGTGTGTGACAGCAGGTGAGGGATCATGAGAATGAGTCAAACTACCCCAGAATCTTGCAACACTGGGGTCGAGTTAGCAGCTGAAATGCTGTCTAAACTCAGGGAGAGATAGACACCCATCTTGGGAATGACAAGTGTATTCATGTAGAAATATATTATGGGCAAAAGTGGTGAGGATCTATCCGAAGCATAACAGACTACTGGCTGCCAACTGCAGTCACTGCAACTTGTGCTATCACTAGTTTTCCTGCTAAAATTCTCTTTACAATACCTTTAAAGTAGTAGATGAAAAAAGGTAATCCTATATACAAGAAAGAGTGTTATTGCTCAGCATTTCTCTGTACAGTCCCATTGTTGTACAGTACTAGGCTCCTTCCAGTCTGGGCTGTTCTTGAAGAAGGGTAGACTGCCGTGACTTTAACTGATTTTCCACATGGAATGAAACTATCCTTGTTCTCGGCACAGTGGGTGGGGTATGGTATGGTGTTGCGGTGGTTGAATAAATGCTTTTCACCTGTCCCTGCTGTCAGTGCTCCTCCCCTGGCAGTGCTGATGAGTTGGCTACTTGGAAACAGCAGCTGGTTAGCCCCGCCCCCCTACATTGTGTGCTTTGGCGTGTGGTAAGGGTCGAGGAAGTGCATTGCTGTCAATTACTATCCACGGTGAAAAACTAAAACACCATGATTTACGATTTATACAGCACTGTTGGGTGGACTTGATCTGCAACAATGCTTAAGTAATTTACTGCATTTATTCTGCCTTCCAGAGTAATCAAGGGTGCAGGGTATACAGTACCAGGAGAACATGCCCCACACCAGAGGGGTGCCACATCCAATTGGGTAGACAGGTCTAATAAAGTGGCCAGGCAGTGTATACTAACATTGAGTGTTTTACAATTGTGGGTGATGTACAATCCCATTGCATACAGTAGGGCTCATAAGACAAGTGATCAATGCATTATTCAATCATTCAGATGCTCTGATGAATTGATTGAAAGAAAATGTCGCAATTAGAAATAAACAAATGTCTTGCGTGGTGGGATTGAAACAAAGACCTGACCTGTTATTGTTGAGTACTGCTGCTCTGCATGCACCATTTGGCTGGTAATCATCTACTGCAGATTCTGTTTGCAACCCAAGATGCATCCTCCTGCAGTGTCAATATGAAAATCAGCAGGTCCACGGACTGCTTCTCATTACCAAAATCCGCTTTTAATAATGCAAACAACAGGGGGACAAGCTGGACAGCGGATACATGCCATTCTGTAATTGTAACTAGACAGGACTGAGCTGATTACCCTGCTGTTTGCACTGTGAGCTGCTCACATGGGTTTGGATAGGAGCTGGAGGGACTGCTGTATTTAAATCTGAAGTTACTGTCTCCGCCGAATCACCAGGGCTCGTTTACTTTAGGGGTTCTGCATGCACACGGCCTGGTTTCAACATATGTAACCAACAATAGACCGACTGCAGCCTATCCCGTTGTGGAAACCCTTCCACTGCAGACGGGTTCATGTGGGTGTCGGCGGGAATGGATAGTAAAGAATTCTGCGGGTTCAAAACAGGTAAGCATGTCATTGGAGCCAGTAAAAATGAACCCTGTGGAGTTATTATTAATTGTTTTTTTCAATTAATATTTAAATCGCTTTTTAAATTATACGTGTAATCTATTTTTCATTTCCTAACTATTGTATGGTGTTTGCAATAATTATAAATTTGTCTTGGTTATGTTGCTCCAATTTATTTATTTATTTTTAATCTCTAAATTTGCCTTTACCTGGCTTTAGCTTGTCCAGATCTAGTCGAATCATGCGACCTTTTAGTTTAACAAGCCCAATTTAGTCTTTCGTGTATATTAAAGTTGAAAAGTCATGTCATATCGATTTAAATGGAATAAGGAAAGGTGTTTATTCCAGCCAGGATTCTCCAAACAAGCGCAGATTTAGATTTTAAAAAATGATAATAACTCAATATTGAAGCAACAAAACTCAGAACTGCTCAGAATTACTGACTTAAAAAAAAGCAATTAAAATGACATTTGAAACCAAGACTCTCTGAAATATTAGTGTGGCACGTAATTTCCAATTCTCTGCAGCGGTTTTTATTAAAGAGATGTGCGCGTTATTATTGTTGGACAGGATTGCTATGCATTAGGCTCAAAGAGTAGTGGGAGGTTTTTATAGTCACTCTAATGCTATGGAACATTAGACTACAAATAGCAAAGCAACTGCAATTCTGTTTGCAAATACAATTAGAGGAATGAGTGAACTGCGGGAGGCACCAGTGGTGTGAGAAATCAATTTACAAGATTGTGTCTGGTCCTTTAAACCTTTGCTGTTACAGTACATGGGTTTAATTGGAATTGGGTTCTGTCAGTACTGCTTGTATTAGGTCAAATGTAGCTCATTTAATTCGTGCACTAAATGGTGAGAAGAGTTGAATGAAGGCTGCAAAAAGTTGCAGTTATTCAAATGAACAGCAGGTGGCAGTATAATGCAGTTTTAAGACAAGTGGTATATTTAAAGCTGAAAGAAAGAAAGAAAGAAAGAACGAAAAAAAGAAAGAAAGAAAGAAAGAAATGGCAGTCTGGGTCTGTATTTCTTTCTTTTTTTTTTTTTTTTTTTTTTGTTTAGCTCCGGTAGTTCATAAAGTCAACATGACAGACAGGAGCTACACCATTAGAGTCACTACATTTCTCTCCAGTAATTCCATTTGGATTTTAATTGAATGCTGCAGTGGTGGTGTGTCAAGAACACTTAGGAATACAGATACTGTAGGATCATATGCACTGAGATTAAAAACGCAGACATAATGCCTTACTATAGTCACAACAGTTGCATTGGTACACAGTCTGTTTGTGGGGAGCAGTAATGCAGGTTTTGTTTTCCTATAACACTAAATAGGAAAAGCCAACAAATCTGACATTTTAAAGATTTCTATGTTTCTGAAATATGAACAGTTGCTTCCTTTACAACTAGAATGGTGGCCCACATATCGGTGGAGTCTGTTTCTATATTGTACATTAGATAAACCTCTGTACATCATGTGTTCTCTCTATTAAAACACATTTTTTTCCCCAGCTACTGTTCTAAAATATATCTTCTTATTACTAAACCAATTTGTAATTAAAATACGTCCTGCTCTACAATAACAAGCTCAATTCACCAGGTGCATTTGTCTTAATGTCTTCAGGTAGTGTATCCAAACCATTTTCATGTAATTTTGTAAAGCCCTTTTTTCAAACCACATATTTCCTAAATGTCTGCTCTTAAAACTGATGACCAGGAAATGGCTCTTCGTTTCTGAATGGGAAATACCACAACAGGCTCTAGTATAATTATTTTGTCAGACAGTTTTAACTTCACTGTAAATAAGCATCATATGATTTTTAAAGGGAAATGTCACTGCTTTTTTTTTTTTTTAACAGCAAGGTGTTTCCAAAGCTGTGTCTTGTTTTTGTAACAGCTAACAGTCTGGTATTTGTATTTGTGGCAGTCTGTGGGTCACTGTTTGCCCCCCTTCACGCTGCGGGCAGGTAGGGAGGCAGTAAGTAGCATTTAAAGGTGACAGTTTGCGACGCACCGAGTCTAACCTCTCTCATCACCTGTCACAATGCGAGATGTCAGAGCTGGTCTGCATGGCGGTGCACTCACACTGTCCACCGGCAATGTCATCTTGTCAGCCCACATATGGTTGTCTGCTTTGAAGATGATCTGAGGACACAGGCAACTTCAGCCCTTTTTCCTGTTGCTTGCGTCATTGTTTTCTCAACCTTTTGTTTTATCTCCTCTGGCTTTTTTTATCTTCTGTCCAGTAGAAAAGTTTTTACATGAAATGCAAAACAAAACAATAAAGTCTTAAAGTCTAAGTGTTTGTCATGGACTATTGCATGTTTCTTTTAGTATAACTGCAAATAACCAGTTATTTTTATGAACAAAACAAATAACATAATGTATTGTTGATTGGACCTAATTCAAACATATATACATATATTCTATTTAGTCACTGACTTGTTTTAAAGGAATGTGCAGTTCTATATGTTGATGGTCTTTGCAGGTGCAGGAGGGGTCAATCCACAAAAAATATATAAAGATTTGTTGGAAAGCAGTAACAGCTAATTAAATAAATCAGTTTGCTATACAGATCTTATCTGGGTAGTTTTGATACAAGAACACGGTACAGCTAGCATCATTTTCATTTAAAAAAGGTAGTCATTTCACCTCAACTGTTCCTTTGGTGTCAATGTGCATGTCATTGGCTGCTGTGAAGCATGTCAGCCATCAGATGAAGCTGTAAATGACAGGAAAGAAGGCACTGAAGGGGTAGGGACAGGTTCACTCTCCAGGTGAAATAACGAAGCAAAACTACCAAAAAGTCATGCAAAGAGAACACTAGCTATAGTTTGGTACCAAATATAATTTTTTTTTTGTTTAATATATAAAACAGTGAATAGAAGATTTATGGAATTATTTAATTAACAATAAGCCTTGAAACAAAATCATATAGGGGACATACATAACCAAGGTTAATTGCTGTGATACGGTGACTGGCATTACAGGTTTCACTTGAATACAAATAAATGCACACATTCACAAATTAATACGTGACCAAACAGACAACATCTTTTAATCCGATAATTCTCAAATTGAGTTTCTACACAGTTCATAAATTCTCAGTGGCCCTCAGCGGAGCACATTAAGCCTGTATCCTCATGGATATGCAAAGCATCTTGCACGCCTTCCATCCCTACTTGAATACCAAGTGAGTTATCAAATCCACACTCACACTCACACACACACGCACACGCACACACACACACACACACACACACACAGACGCAAACTCACACACACAGACACACGCACACACAGACACACACTCACACACACACACACACACACAAACTCAGACACACACTCATGCACGCACACACACACTCAGACACACACTCACAGACACACACTCATGCACACATACACACACTCAGACACACACTCATGCACAGACACACACACACAGACACACACTGCGTGTCATTATCTTGTTCTGGGTTGCTAGTGCACGGATCAAGACGTTGCACTCAGTCTCTCCTATAGGAACACCCTTTGCATTCCTGGAGTACTTGAAGGTGTCAGCGCTCAAACCTCAAGTGTGCCACAATGGGCAAAAACAGGCTGCCTTCTGGGGTCAGTGGGTTTAGCTATTCTATCATTGATTTTATGGCTTTCTTTGGACCGTCTTGATGATAAAAATCCAATGCAGCTTTCTATTTGCCTGTAAAGGGGTGATAACCAAGCTGCATGTTCCAAGCCCTTATGGTTGTGTTTTTATCTGTAATTGGGGACACAAGAGTATCACGCCATTAAGACGTACAGTAGAAATGTGTTGAAGAGCCACCTGTCTATACGGGTATACTGCAGTAGCCACTCTTTCTATGTAAAATATTTCTCATGTTTGTCTATAAAGACCACCAGTCAATGAAGAGTACTTTCAGACAGTGCCTGGAGTGGTCTTATTATCAGGTTTGACTGTAATTGAAACTAGCAGGTAAGAACAAGGTCCTGGGCTTGTAGAATCCCTATCTGGATCACTGCCTTTCCGCTGCCTTATTTTCTGTTCCCTCAAGATGGGCTTCTCTGCTTTGGGAGGTGTAGCTTTTTTTAATTTAGAAAGATCATTTTTTTCATATTCCTCTCTTAAATTAATGTATTGCATGTCCATACAACTGAGCTATTTCACTCTCTGTAAAAACAACAAAAACATATAGTTGAATTTGCCCTGCTGGAGACAGTTCTCTTATGGACTAACAACAAAACACATCCCAAAAACTCATCTAATTGTTCTAATGAAACAAGAATCCATGTACAAGACTATGATTAAATTGCTTCACTAAAATGAGTCGGACAATGTTCTACTGTTTAAATCCATCACAAGCCTATAGTACTCAGATTAATTCATCTGGCCTTTGGTTTTCAGTATTATAAGAAGAGCCTTGAGATGCTTGGACTATAGAACTCTGAACTGCATTGCAATAATAGTACACGCATCCTGTTAGCCAAATCCAATGCAGACACTTCAATTGTTTTTTCTGTGTGTCTTTTATAGTCTAAATCATAACTGTCTGTCAACACGTACGCACACAAACACAAAGTAACAGTTCTAATGGCCCCATTTGCCTGCAGCGACTGTGCTCCTTGCTGTTTACAGCTCAGTAGTATCACATTATTATTATTATTTATTTCTTAGCAGACACCCTTATCCAGGGCGACTTACAATTGTTACAAGATATCACATTATACATTATTTCACATTATACAGATATCACATTATTTTACATACAATTACCCATTTATACAGTTGGGTTTTTACTGGAGCAATCTAGGTAAAGTACCTTGCTCAAGAGTACAACAGCAGTGTCCCCCACTGGGGATTGAACCCATAACCCTCCGGTCAAGAGTCCAGAGCCCGAACCACTACTCCACACTGCTGCCTCACACAGATTAGTGTTGGATCCGTGCACAGTGGGATTCTCTATTATTGGATGTTACTGAATAGTTGATATGCGTAATCCTGCAGTTTACAGAGCTGATCTCACTGACAAACTCCTCTTTTTTTTGAGGGGGGGGGGGGTATTTATTTGCAAATTATTTCTTTGCTCTGTGTGATAGCTCAGCTGAAACGCAATGGTTTGTTTTTAGTGGGGCCCCCGCTGTGACTGTCCAGCCAAGGAACTGGCCTTGTCAGAAACCCCACTAATCAATCACAGGCACAATTAATAGGCTTAGCGGTGGTGCCGTAGCTTTTAAGCTGGTCATTCAAGACTTTAAAGTATTTTTATTCAGTTGCTTATTAACTGTAATATTCTACAGGCGTCAATTTACAGTTGTGCACTGTGAAATGTATTAACATTCCTACGGTATGGCTTTTGGCGTTAACACTAGAAATTAGACAGATATTTCAAAGCAAAATATTTGTCAATGTCTTTCATGTTGTGACTGGTTACTGAACAGACTGTTACAGGGACTCCAATTTCGTAGCCTTCCGTTCCAGGTTTCACTGTAAATGTAATCCAGTCACACCGAAGTTAATGTAGAACTAACCATAGAGGGCACAAGTATATTTCCCATCCCTGCCATATCACAAGAGAACTAAACAAATCTAGTAAATACTGTTTTTTCCTCCACTCTCCTCTCTTTCGTGATTTGTGCCCCAGGCAGACATGAGAACAGCACTGCAGTGGAGGGCGACCTGACAGACCTCTTTCCGCTTGGACGTCCTGCCACTAGAGGACTGGGGCTGAAGGCCTGCCCAACGGCCTCTTCAGGGCAGGCCACTCAAGTAAGCACCCCCCCATGACTGTAACGCTTTCTGGCAGGGGGACGGGGTGACAGATGTTCCCTGCCAGTGGCATGGTGGCATTGAGGCGATTTCAGTGTGTGGGCGTGTTTGCTGGGATTGGGGTGATAGAAGAAAGACAAATAAATCTTGTCAAATCAATTTACCAACGGACTCAGTGCCATGCCATGCCAGTTCCAATCACATCATCCTTGATCGACAACTATGTCGTTAAGCCTTGTGGCCAAGGGAAATTTTGAAACGGTTTTGTGTGTGATTTTACCTATTCATTTTATATTTTGAAGGTTTACAAGCTTGCTGCTCCAAAGAATCATTTAAAGCATGTGGATTTTATTAGATTTTTTAGTGCAAGCCTTGAAACAGCTCAAACATGTTCGGATACGGACAGGATTCAAAAGCAATTTTCAGATGTTCCCTCGGATTAACATTTGTACATTTTTCAATTCTACTATGTATGTATGTATGCAAGTGTAGTGGTACTAAGATAACACAATTACATCGGGCATTGTCTGTTTAAGTCCCACTGTCAATCTCATGCCCCAGCAACCCCTTCAATACAGCACAATAGGACCTCTGTGCAGATTAACATCAAATAAAAATACAGGTCATATTCACTAATAAATAATTCAATATTTTTTCTTTTGAACACACAGTTTCTACGACAAAGTACAGGTAATTTGGTTGCAATTTTTCATAGCTGAGCAACTAAAAGCTTTCTTTCCTGTTCAACCTCATGAAATCGAAGACATCAAAAATGAAGCGAGTCCACAGATCTAAGAGCAGTCTCAAACATCAACCATTAGGAAAGATCCAAAGGTTCTTTGCCAATTACACAATTACAAGGAAAAAGTACTATTGCAGTAACCTTGGGCATGAGTGTCCTGTTCCTGAACCCTTAACTTATCAGACTGAAAAGTAAAGATGTATAGCTGAAACAGTGCAACAATGACTATGTTGACTTCTGGCACCCACAATGGAACGTTCTTATTCTAGAATTTTGAATTTCATAATACCATATATATATATATATATATATATATATATATATATATATATATATATATATATATATATATATATATATATATGAAATCTCTTTGTTCTTTGTTTAGATCAATCAATAAGCCTTTAGTTGATGGTCTTTAAGATCACAGCATCTCATTCATACTAGATTTAAAATCTATTTAGCAAGTAAGTACTGGGCACACAATTCATAATATCACTTACTAAAATGTTATCAGTTTAAGATTTTAAGGCTTTGTAAATGTCTAAAAAAACATTGACAAATCTTCAAGGTCTCCCTTAAAAAATAATATTTATTTAAAGTTCAGAGGCGTAGTTCTGGATATTTATTATATTTTTTATTGGTAACAGGTAAGATTCATAGGGGAAGACATAGTGCAGGCCCATACATCATGCAAACAAAACCAAGCACTGGATATAAAACAACATATGTTTAAAAACAAGGCAAGTTTAGATTAGAGCTAACCTTTATTGCAGAAAAAGAATAGAATTAACAAGCAACCAGTGGCAAATTACATTACTCCCTCACCACCAGAGAGAAGAGAAAAAAAAACAGGACATTATTAAACGTTTTTATTTTATCACTGAAGAACGACCCTTCTCCCTTTCATATATATCGGAACACTTTATGGAATATTTTAATATTGTTGTTAAAAGTTTTTTTATTTACTGGAGAAAAGTCTAGAAGGCTCTAATACAGAGCGTGGATGGCTTAATAGCCTGTTTCCATTGTGGGGGTAATTGAGTGCTTGTATGATAGGATTATTAATGCAGGATAAGAGTCTGTGTAACAGGGGTGCACAAATGAACAATGCAGTACTTAGAAACTAAAAGCATCTGGTCGCTTTGATGTTGTCCCATTTATGATTAAAGGAAGCTCTTGTCTGGGCCTCTGCCTGCTGAGACCTGTATAAAACCGTGAAAGCGCTGCTAGTCGATGAAATGGTAAAGGTCAGCCTGTTCTATTTGAGTATTTAACCCCTTTACTTCAGGTATTGTCTGCTGTACCTCGAGTGTATTCTATTCCTTGCTCCAGGAATCACCTGTTTCTGATACTGCATGAACAATAAAGTGACATTTGTGTCTGTATTGATCTAATGTGCAGTTAGTTTAATAAAGCACTTTTAACTTAGCCAAACCCAAGAAAAAGTGCCTTAATTGGAAATATCCCAAGTACTGCAAAATTCGGTATAATTGGGGGTTTGGGTTTTAACATTGTGCACACACCTAATGTACATACAAACTTATAAAAGAAAGTACCTAACACAACATTGCACAGCATTACCACTAAAAACAGTACCTTAAAGCAGTGCTGTCAAGTCAGTATGCAAGTTATGTGTCTCGTATACATTATGTTTACATATTCTCTGTATAATTTATCTAATTACACTCTTAAGAAACACCACAGAAGGTGCACATGATTTGCCCTCCAAGTAGCCAGTTTAATTTCAACATAAAAAGGACGGCAGTGAATAATTAATAGTACAGTCCATTAAGGAACCAGTATAATGCATTTTACATCACATTGATTCTGTAGCTTTGCTTTATAGCACATCTGATACCATGAATGTCGTTTGAAATACAGATCCTCTTGTTTAAATGTTAGCTTTGTAATTATATATACTGTGCAAGTGTAGTGTTTCTCTTCTTACCACAATTTTATTTATTAACAGACATGCAGGACAATCACTTAAAAACACTTACTGGTAGCTCAGAAGTGTGAAGTGCCAGCATGCTGTTGAATGCGTCTCTTATTCTTCAGACAGGCAGTTTTCCAAGGAGTGGAAGTTAAACTGATGCTCTGGGGTAAAATAAAATCTTCTGCGTGAATTATAAAATACACATGTATTTTTAATACTCACATTGGTGTATTTGCAAGTCTTTTAAAAAGTGTTTCTTACCTTCCATTGGTTTTTATACCATTATACTCTCCCTGAAGTTATCATTTGTGATGTATACTTTAGCTCGGTAACAGTCTCCCTGGCTCAAGAAACTGTGCATCTGCAATAAATGAGTCTATAACATCTATGTTCTTTGTGAACATACTGTTCAAAAGAACCAAGCCAAGGAGTAAGACCAGAATAGCCTTGTACACTAATTTGAATACATGAAATGCACTTTGGTCAACATGAAGACAAGATGATGCAAACCATTAATATCTAACAAAATCAAGCTAAAGAAATTAGTATTTGCCAGATAATGCTGACTCAAATGTGAAGCATTTATCAAATCCAAAGATGGACCCACTGAATTCGAACAAACAGATTTATAAATAGAAAACAGAATATAGGACTGATGTATGAACAGACAGCAATGGATTTGCACGTGACCTGGCCCCTGCATATCTAAACAATCTTATTACCACAAAACACCCCCTCTGGGTCACTTCACTCCTCTGACCTTTCAACTTTTATCCCAGGATAGGGAGCTCCCCTCGCTATAAAGGACTCTGGTTCAGTAGATGTTTAAAAAATAATAATATATTTCAATTTCAATTTCTTAAGTTACCCCCCCTTATAATTTTTAGTAGTTTTATTGTCATTTATTTTTTAATTGTTTTGGGATGGCTCCTGCTGTTAAAAAGCAAAATGTAAGTCCAAGATTGTTGTTTCTAAAAAACTGGTTGTGCTGCCCATCCCGTGCCCTGACAGCCAGGTGTTTTATAGTATTTGTGGCTCCGATCATCCATCAAAGGGATCGATCACGTTCCCTCCGTGTTTTATTAATGATCTAGTCAGCGCCTCAGCTCCGAAGTGCCTGCACTTGTCAAAAATGATAGATCATTAGCCAGTCTGCCTGCTATTTATTCTCCCATGACCTTGTCTCTCCCCATTGTTGAGCGCTTAGAGTTATGAGTGTAGGGACATGATAATTTCATATTGATCCCTTTCTCAAAACTTTTAAACCACATCTTCAGTCCATTTAAAAATAAAAAAAGAAATCAGCCCCATTCCCGACACACTCTGCATTCCCTGCTCACTCAGTACAAGTCTTGGGGGATCTTCAGGGAGAAGGAGCTGGGCTGCAGATACACATGGGCCCCCGATCCTAGAGGACTTCTTACAGGTAATGCACTGTTGGTTGCACCTGTCTCCTCTTGTGAGACGTGCAGACGAACAACTATGGAACCAGGAAACTAAATACTCTCTGCAGCTTTTATAGCAGAATGTATAAAATGTGTTAAATTACAAAACTATAAGTTGTTTTGTTATTTATCCAGGGCTTTTAATTTCCATGCTGGGTCTAGATGCAGCGGTGATATGGGAAGAAGATGGCTACAGAGGACTTAAAGGCAGAATGCACTGACCAGAAAAGTACATCGGGAGTTGCTCCACACCCTGTATAATTATGGTATAAGCAGCATCTTGATATATATATATATATATATATATATGTATGCATGTCACCCTATTTGTTATGCATCATATCAGCGATAAAAACACTATCTAAGCTCTCCAAACACAAAAGCAGTCATATGGGATACTATTTAATTCCCTTGACTTGTTGTCGAACAAGTACAGCAGTCAGCAGTTGAGTGCAATGCTCTCATCTCTACTCTTTCTCTCTCTGCACTGTGTGCCCCCAGAGGCCCAATAAACAGCCTTCTGCAGACAGTATTCTCCATGCTCCTGCGGGTAGGCAGGCTGAGGGAGGAAGTGTTCAGAGGCCCTGGGCTCAGGCTGCGCACTCCATCATTCTACGAGCCTCCCAGCCCAGCGGGGTGGTTATCCCCCTCCCCTCTCCAGCCTCAACAACGCTCCTGTCCAGCGCTGCCACTTGAATTCCCTCAACACATCCATCCTCCTCTGCCAGCCACAAGATCGATGGTCTAGGTCTCTTAATCAGGTCTCTGGTGGCTGCAGGTGGGAAAAGAGAATTCCCTGCCCAGACTCTGCTGCTTTTGCTGTTTACACAAGTCACATGGTAGTACTTGTTTTTTCTTTTCCTTTTCCACTAAATAGAAGAGTGCTTTCCTCTCTATCTTGCTAGCTGTAATTGCATTTTTTTTTTCCTCGCTCGCTTGCTCTCGAGTTTGTCAGAGGCAGCAAAGCTTTTTTTAAGGCCAATGAGGGGCAAACAAATCTTAGAAATAACAAGACTGCAGAGTGCCGTGACCTTTACAGAGGTTGAAAACAACAAATATGTTTTTATAAAGATCGACAGGGAATATGATTACATTGTGTTTTCCTCCACGCCACAGAAACTAAACGTGGGTCAAGTTTACTAACCTTTTGGTTCGGGAGCAAGGTTAGCCTGATTTCTCGAAAAGCAAAATAAATAAATAAAACAGGTTGGTCTGCATATGGCCACTTGCTAGCACAGTGTGCCAAGTTAAAATCCCAACCAAAGAAACTGCAATTACAACATTTTGGCACTATGTGCTATTCCAAAAAGAAATCCCTACAAGGTGCTTATCAGGCAGGAGCAGGTGTGTCCCGGGCACAGATTAAACATGCAGCAATTCGTAGAGGTACAGCTAAGCTCAAACCGCCTACTGAAGAGGAAGCATATTAAGGATGATTTGTAATATATTTGTCAGGAAAGAAGACTAGATAATGAGTGGGAATTGAGTATATACCACAACAGCAGAACGCGACTATCATTCACTTTTAATAGGGAAAATATCCCTGACTATACATGAGACTGACCATCCAGATGATAGAAACCTTGACGTGGTCACCACCAGTCAGCCCCGCCCCCCAAGGAAGGCGTGTCTCCACGTGGCATCAGGGGTGCCACGATTCCGTGTGTATCGATGAACCGTGAGACTTCACATGGCATATCGGATCGCAATGGAGGTATGATACAAGACCAAAAGCAAAACATACAGCTCTGTGCATTTCACCGAGTGGTTCTTGAATGAAGAATAGGTGTGTTTTATGATTGGTATGAATACATACTCTCCGCAACTCATTTCATTGTTGTCTTTTAACAAAATAGTGGGAATATTGTGCATCGTACAAGTAGCCCTCCAGGACCATCACATGTATTGCGATACATATAGCAACACAACAAGCATATCGTAATACACATTGTGACATCAGTGCATCGTTACACCCCTACATGGCATTAAATAAACAAGGGCTTTACAATGGTGTATGTTAAGACATGAATACAGTTCATAGTCGATTATTCCAATGAAGACAAGATGGTGCTGATCGCAGGATTCATTAAACAAAAACGCACCATTTTAAAGACAATGTAAGGCAGGCCAGTGTGGTAGTTCAAGCTAATAACAAGTAATACATTATGCCTTAGCTATTACTCATTTAAATCTAAATCATATCCTAGAAAAAAAAAAAAACTTCTGCATAGTCCATACCCATGCTTCTCCATGTGCTCAAAAGAAGACTGGATATTTGAAGTTCTTTACATCAAAGTTAATTTAGCCACTGGCAACACTGTTAATGTTATAAAATCTGTAACAAATAATGTACACACTCTTTAGCCTTCTGTTAAATTATTTTTTACAACATTCATACAAGAAAACATTTCATCCCGCATGATAATGTCTGCAGGATGATTTCCACTTTCCATCCACCCCTATCGTTTTTTTTTTATTTTTTCATCCAGTATTTTAATCAGATCACATCACATTGTGCAACAGTACATCAACACCACGTTTGCAAACCTTCTCCTCTCCTCTGCGGGTCAGTTTCGTACATGCTGGATGTTGTGATGAGGGCTGTTTCTGTTTCTGCGGGCTTGGAGCTAACCCCCTAGTGAGCTGCTCCACTTGCTTTCTCCAAGTTGTGTTTTCCCCTGGAAGAGCGCGAGAATGCTGCCGGTTGAAGTTTCTCAGAAAACGGTTGCTGCCCTTTACAGCCAAGCTTTTCTGAAGAATTCTGCTGTGATTTGTATTGCAGTCAATCAGTCATTGCAGCCAGAGTCTTGACAGCACTATCTTAAATCAATTCAGTGCTCTTAGGTTTTTGAAACTGCCAAAATGCTACTATATATATATATTATTGTGTTGCAAAATGTTTAGCAATGCTGAACATGTCCTTTGGTCTTAAATTCAAAGAAACAAATTGAAATTATGTTGGCTACCACTTTTGACCCTATATCAGGTTTTAAAAGAACATAGTGTATCTACAGTATAAGGTACTGTACATATAAAAAAATAATAATTGGGCATGTTTTCAACATCAATTGTGGTTTTAATTAAACACTTCCAGGAAGCAGTCAAGCTGTTATCCTGCCCTGGAATTATCAAGCTACTTGCAACACATGTCATGAACCTTTGAACTCCAAATTCTCAGCACTTTTTAAAAATGTTGTAGACTCTTACAATAATCCCTTAATCTGACTGCATTGTGGCAAATGGTTCACAAGTTCACAGACAAGCCTTGACAAGCCCAAAATGTAGAAAATTGTTAACAGACACACACCAGCACCCAAAGCCTCTGTACTGTACTCAATAAACACACTATCAAGTTACATTTTTAAACACAGAGAGAAGGTTTACGATCAGAAGTAAGAATCAATGGAACAGTTTATGAGGTGAAAAAGCAAAATACATTGTGATCTTTATAAAAAAATTAAAAAAAAACATTTACTGGAAGGTTTTCAGCAGCAAATTGTGTTTTGATTAACTGTTTCCACTACGCAGTTGATTCTAAGCTCCAGTCCTAGAACACTCTAGTTACTCATAACAACTGAGGGGCATTCAGATCTGCCCATATACTGTACACTCTTACAATAATCCTAGAATCTGACTACATGAGGACAAATGGCTCACTATCAATAGGCCTTGAGAAGGACAAAAACAAACATGTTGCTTATATATCAACCAACTTTCACATCTGCAGGGAGACAAACAGTTAAAAATAACCACATTTCATTTCTGGTGTTAACAGACAGGCACACCAACTCCCGCAGTCTGTTTATTCCAGCCTGAATATAGGTGCCTTATAAGAGAAAGTAAACACTGCATTAGCGGTGCAGAAGCAGTCTGTCCCTCCCCTTGCCCTCGCTGGGCTGTGTACGGGAGGTAATTGAAGCAAAGGGCTTCCTGCAGTCACCGGGGGTCCTTCTCTCACACAGTTGCGCAGCTTATTAATATTCACCTGCAGCCCTGGTGCACGAAATCAGCTGCTTTCTTCAACAAGATCCCTCCCACACAGCCATGTAATTACACTTCACAAAACAAGGGGCGAGCTACCGCATACATTCCAGCACACAGGAACCCAGAAGAGCATTTAAAACATTCTGTAGAAGAGCCTACATAGTCTAAGACATCTGAAATAATAATGTGCATCCTCATTTCATTACCACATCCCACTTAACCCTCCTAATTATGCTTAGATTCCGTTAGATCTGTCTAACGGGTAATCTTGGGGGGCAACAGGCAAATTTCATTCAGTCTGATCCACAATGAACATTGTGTTACTTAATAAAACCTTGTAAAACAATACATAGCTACCACCCTCAGGGAGTTTATTAGATTGTTTCATTAAATGCCACATCATTTAAAAACAGGTCTTTCATCACAAGCTTTGATGTTTATTTGTTCTTTTTATGAAACTCACACAGCAGATCCAAAAAGTCACACAAATCAGAATTACTCAGTTGTTAGTACCATCAGGCTGTCAAATAACAGTTCCACCCCTACAGCTGCATGAACCTACAGGTGAGACTTAATCATACTGTATTTAGTGCAATCACTTCAGAGTAGATTTGGCCTGAATGCTCAAATATCAGGCACCTGGTCATTTCAGTTGCATGGCTAAGTGTCAGCTTTTTACCCTGCCAATGGTATGGGGTATAACTGCAAAAGTCACTATTATGGGTGCATCCTTCCCCGAGGCACAACAGGACTTGAGGTACACTAGAAACGCTTTGATTTGATTTGATTTGATATAAATCAAGTATGTAACTGCAGCTGAATTTCTGAAATGTCCACTAGTTCATTCTAATGTCAGTCTCCAATGTTTTGGATTTGACTTGGGTTTGAATTTTCTTTTCGGTTTAATGTGGAGGGATGATTACATCACTGGGTCTGACCTTGTCACACTGGTTTAACAAGCAGTTATTGACTCTCTAGAACAGCAGTAACCACTAGATGGAGCTGTTGGTTTCCTTTACCACACTTAGCGACTGCTGATTCTGAATGTCAGGATTCCTGCAGGAAGTGACCTCAGCAGCAGATGCGCTGGTACTAGACTGGGTAGAAGGGTTTGAGCAGTTCCTTCTTGTTGACTTGGGTGAGCCCTGTGGGGATGGTGTAGGATGTCATGTGCTCCCTGAAAAAACACAACAAGCAAACGCGGGAATTAGAAACCAGGAAAGCGGCTTCCGTTTGAAAAAAAGAGGTAGTTTAGTTTTGTTTCATTGAAAAGAAGCGATGGCATCTTTAATAAGTCAAACAGACTAGGGGTGTTCAATTCTGTTTAATTTCCTAGATGTTCTAACTTCTGGAATAACCCTTTTTAAAATGCCTAACCTTTATTTATTTTGAACCTTTAGTCTATTTGGATCGTAACTCATCAGAAAAGCCATCATGCCATGCTCAGCAATATTTATAATCTTTTTTGTGTGTATGGAAAAACAATTAATATTACCTATATTATAAATTAGCCATACACTGTATATGTGTATGGGAGCAGTTTACTGGCAGCAGTGTGGAGTAGTGGTTAGGGCTCTGGACTCTTGACCGGAGGGTTGTGGGTGCAATCCCAGGTGGGGGACACTGCTGTTGTACCCTTGAGCAAGGTACTTTACCTAGATTGCTCCAGTAAAAACCCAACTGTATAAATAGGTAATTGTATGTAAAAATAATGTGATATCTTGTAACAATTGTAAGTCGCCCTGGATAAGGGTGTCAGCTTAGAAATAGATAATAATAATAACATTTATTTGACATGCATATTTTTGACAAAAGTTTAAACACATAAGCAAAAAATTTTAAAGTATGAACTCAAAATCTTAATACCGCTAAAAGTTTTGCCACCTTATAATGACCCTTATTCCCCTGAAATTGGACAGAACGATGAAGCAGCATATTTGGGGACCTACAACAATGACATCACAAAATTGGGCTAAAGCACAATGCAGTAAATTATGGGACATGTAGTCCTGGAGAAGCAGGATGCATCTTTTTGCTCGTTTTCTTTGTAAACATTTTTATCCATCCTTCTTCTTTTATCAAGCAAGATGGCTACGCTGACAGAAATGCAAGATGACAACCACAGAGAATGCACTGAGGAGTGAGCATCAAGGAACTTGCTCATCTCTCTTTTCTCTCTATCTCTGTCTATCCTGCGGCGCTGCCTGCCTCTGACAAGCAGGTCACTGGCACGGACGCTAATCCACCATGCTAGACAAGCTAGGGCCAGTGCCGTCCTCCGCTGCCCTGCGCCACCCTGCCATATGGAGTGCCAGCGCGCAGGCCACCTGCTGTTGGCCAGGACACAGATCTGAGGCGATGGGCCCCACAGACATCCCACTGAAAAGGGGACATGTGTCTCCTGCCAGTGCTTGTGTCAGGGGCAAAACTAACGCAAGTGACATTTAAAACAGCAGCAAGTGCAGCACAGGCAGACACTGAAGCACGATGCCTGGGAGACAGAGAGGAGGAGGAGGAGAACTCTGGAATATGAATGTGGAATTCTTCACAGCCTTCTAATTTCACACCCTGGGGCCAGACAAGTTTCACTCAATACACAAACACAAGCACGGGTGACCTGTTATTATTATTATTATTATTATTATTATTATTATTATTATTATTATTATTATTACAATATGTATTTGTTAAATATTTCCTTTCTGGAAATGCCAAACTTTCATTTGCAGGCTTTCAGGAATACTGCTGGGAACCCTTCTCATTTATGGGCACTCAAATTATTCAGTAAGAAAAGCAAAACCCAATGCCACCAGCAATGCATTGTTCTAATTATTATCATTGTTGTTATGCTGGAATGCTCCTACCAGGCCTAGGTCTTCAGCTCCTGTAGTGACAGGCTCCGCCCCTGCCTCAGCTCCACCACGGCTGTCACTCGCTGACCCCAGGTCGCGTCGGGGGCCCCAATCACTGCCACGTCTGAGGGAACGCCACATAATCACCACGGTGAAAGCACCCACATAGGAACATGGTATTTCAGTCACTTCCATTTAGAATTATAGCATCAGGATTCTTTAGGTTACATTAGTAGTTTTTGTTGGTAATTACCTGAAATATGAGGGTGTGCCAGTAGGTATCGCTCCACCTCCAGTGCGCTGATCTTGTAGCCCCCACTCTTTATGATGTCCACAGAGGTGCGCCCCATGATCCACTAAACACCATCCTTGTAGACTGCAGTGTCCCCTGCAGAAGACAGGGGGAGACAGGTCTGGGTCATAGTATAAACAGTGAACCAACCCTCGACAACCATAATGATAGAGTTGTTTAGAATTCTTTCGCATGTGTGTATTCAATTCATTTGAAACAATTAACAGTTCTTATAGAATGATGCCGTGAGGGTTGGTTCACTTTGGAAATTGGTGTAAAATACAGACATTATTATTATTTATTTCTTAGCAGATGCCCTTATCCAGGGTGACTTTTGTTACAAGATATCACATTATTTTTACATACAATTACCCATTTATACAGTTGGGTTTTTACTGGAGCAATCAAGGTAAAGTACCTTGCTCAAGGGTACAGCAGCAGTGTCCCCCACCTGGGATTGAACCCACAACCCTCCGGTCAAGAGTCCAGAGCCCTAACCACTACTCCACACTGCTGCCCTTTTTTATTTGGGGATATATTTACCGATAAATATTCTCAGCATTTGGGAGTTCAAAGCCCTCTGGTGGCCACACAATCAATTACTCAGGCGTCTCTAACCTGGAAGGTGCTGGACCTATAATAACTTTTCTAACAGATCCCAGATTTAAATCACTCCATCACTGAATAAAACATACAGTAGTGTGCAGTTGTCAGACACCAGATTTCTTTCTAATGGTGCATTTTCCCTCATTTCTAATAATAGCCTCTACTGAACCAATACTGGCTCTCCTGGGCAAATTGTTCAGAGCAGTTCAGCTTGAGCCCCTTTAATTACTTTCAGATGACACGGCCCAGATATCTACTCACTTCTGTGCTTCCTATTCTTCAAGAACAGGAGGAAATCCAGTACACTGGACTTCTACTGCACAGCAGTTTTAGCCACTCCAGGTTTTACTAGGATGTTAATAAGCTACAGACATATGCAGGAATCAGAGTGGCTTAGATTTTAATACAGTGCAAAGTTCGCAATACTTTGTTTTTTAAATTATGATGAATTAAAATACTAAAAACAAAAAAAAAACTCTACCTTAAATTATAAAATTAAAATAAAATTATGCAAGAAATCAAAGAAAATTGTTCATAACAATTTGTTTTCAAAATATTTGGGCAATGCATACACGAGAAAACAATCTTTTAAGCCTCTGTCTGCTTGCCTGCAAATCTCTTCCAGAATTTACACACAAACATACAGAACTTCGATATTAGGGGGGAAAAAAAGAAGGCTGAAATAACTTTCCCCTTTAACAGTCCTGAGTATTGGCTTACAATTGCAATTCTATTGACAAGACAGCCACACCAGCAGGCCTAATGTTATTTATGCAAGGAAAATAAAAGGGGAAGGCCTAGCCTAGTCCTGGAAGTAATTTAGTAATACTACAAAAAATACAGTGCATAGTATTAGTACTGCTTAATATTGTATAATTAAGTACTTCAAGTTACAGATGTCATTTATGCATTTTCATTTAATACAGTAAATCGTTCTCCCAACCTACAGATAGGTTTTATAATAAATGTTAGTGTGATAAGATGCTATATAAACTGTGTTTGTTGTTGTGTGATCAGGCTTGAACCTCTCTCTCTCTCTCTCTCTCTCTCTCTCTCTCTCTCTCTCTCTCTCTCTCTCTCCCCCCCCCCCCCCCCCCCCGGTTGCATCAGTGGAGAGTACCGCATCAATACTCGGCCCATCTGCTCTCATACATCACGCACTTCATTTCAGTTTATTAGCTGGGATAAATCATAAATATTTCATTATACATCACGGGCGGCTGTCGTGGGGAGAGCGCAATTCATCACCGCTGCCCTCTTTCACAGCTCCTCGACAGAGCAATAAGCTTTCCAGTCTATTAAACAAGATTGATACAGTGTGTAAATGTAGATATTGGGAATTTCTTCACAGTCCGCTGCCTTCTGCTGATAGGCTGTGACAAGCTGCCCTGACTTGGTAATTGAGTGTATGCATTGTACCAAAAAAAAAGAAATAACACATATTTAGTTTATGTTAATCGTTGCTTTTTCAAAGGGAATTTTCTTACAGAACAATGTTTAAATTGTGTAGCTTTGTAAATTCAATTGACTACATTTAACCTGAACAGGACCTTTGGGCGGCAGTATACTCTGTAAACACTCCTTGGAAACATATATGTTTACCTGTACATTTAACTAAAATACAAATACCGGTATATACAATATAAATATATGTTTTGTTATGAGGAACTGTTTTTAGCATTCCAAAGTGCTGTCGTCTGGTCACTGAAATCCTGGGAGGGTGGTGCAGTGATGACATGCCTCTGCTATGAACTGGAAACAAGCATACAGAACAGCACTGCATTTCAAGATTTACCATGGCAAATCTACACAGTAATTTTGCAGTTTACCATACTTTTTCCATTTGAACATCCATTTACTGTACATCCATTAACTATGGTTTATACCACACATATCACTGATTTACCATTTTTTACTATGCTTCACTGCTATACTGCTTTTATTTCTATACTGCAGTCTCTATACTGCACTCAGGTGAGGACTCAGGAAAAGAAGACAAACCTGCCTCTTAAACAGCCTTCCTGCTCAGACTGTGTAGCCCGTTAATGTCATGGAATGCTACTGAACTGACAGGACTATGAATAGCAGAGTCCTGCTATAGCAGGATGGACGGCTTCCTCAGAGGCCAGCTGGGGAGGGAGTTGCTTGTGAATTGTATGGATAAGCAGAGTAGTTTATTATCTCCCTTTTGACAAAGATGTGACGTTGACCATTCCCTAATTGTTTCGAGTCCCTTTCCTTCTCTCCTCTCTCCGTGGGTTTGTTTAGCTGGGACGTGTTGTTTTTATGCAGTGGCTTGGCAGAATACAGCGCTCTGTAGTGTAGTGAGATGACATGCCTGAAAAGGGCAGTGAGACAGAAGCCAAGTACTCCCGTTCACTCCCATCTCAGCAAACAACATCATGCTGACTGACACCCGTCCGTTGCCATGGGGGCACAGCAGAGAAGACCATGCTGCTAATACTCTGGGAACTGCTGGGAACAAAAACAAAGCATCCCCAGGGGCATAATCTAACGGGAATGTCATATCAGATCGAATGGATTGTAAACATGAAGTGAAATGCATATGCAAAAAAAAATGTATCTGTGTCACTGGGAAGTCCAGATGTTAAAACCATGTGGCAGTGAAATAGTTAATGTCTACTGGACACTACCTGTAATGGAAATCAATTGTGAATCACAGAATACAGCTGTGTAACAGCTATAAAGACACTATGTCAAAACATGTGCCCTGTATGACTGATATCGTCCAAAATTAACACAATGTGTCAGTGAAAGGGTTATGTTTACTGGACAACTCTGAGCTTACATATGGCATCCATTCCCCTACTGCAGAAAGTAGCAGTAGCATGGCTGTTTAGTTCAGAAAGTGACAGTTTCAAGGAAGGAGGGAACCTATGTGCCGGCAACTGTAGGTAATGCGAGCAAAGCGGTACACCAACAATGCCGGGTTTCTCATGAATCAAGAGTGTATCATTTAGTTTAAATTTAACATAATTATGCAGACTGAAATGACTACAGTGCACACTGATTGGGAGAGTGAAGTTGATTGAAAGCAAAAGAAAATTGGAAAATTGTTTCTAAAAGACAAAAAATATTGCAGCCTTCAATTCCCAAATGACCTGCATACTGTCAAATCACTTGCAGTTCAAAGAGTTCTATTGTGCAGACAAACTGTTGTAACAGTCTAGTTAAACTGCAGTCTGACTGCACTTCATTATTTATTCCAATGTAATGCCCTTCAACTTCAGCAGTTTTTCATGTCAGTCTTGCAACAGAGATGCATTATTATGCCTAAAAAAGACATTTCCAGCAAAACAAGTTGAATATAAATTACAGACCCTACTGGAATTAAATGAACTTATAATTAAGATATATGGGTGTTAAAACCCAAATGAAAAATCCATCCGGTTAAAATGCAGAACAAAATCACTCAATAGAGACAGATAAAGAGTATTTCCAAGGTAAATTGCAATCCTAATATTATTATTTGTCATCCTTAAGTTTTGTCATTGTAATTAATAATATAATAACCCTTCACACTTTGATGGGATATCTAATTCATCTGATGAAATTGAATTATAGAGGCTAAAATGGTTTCTTCAAGATTTAGTTTGTGTATGCAGTTCCTATAACTGCCTGCCAAATTGCCAACAGAGTCACACTCGACAGAACTGGTGCAACTTAACTGTAACTGTTGTCCACTAATGAATAATCCAAGACAGCCAAACTACATTCATTTGAATTTGAACCTGTTTATTTATTTATGTTGCTGTTAATATTCAATGGCATCAGGTCTGCTCGACCTTAATCGCTCTTACTTCTGATCAGTTCTGACATTTCCAGCCGTTGTCAATGCCTTACATAATAAATAAATAAAAGTACACATTGCTAACTCAATGGTGTTCAACTTAAATGGTGGTGCACCTAAATACTGCCATTGTTAAATCATTGAAAGAAGGGGACTTTGTGTGCGACTCTCTTTGATGTAATTTTGTATTTCAAAGAAAGTAAAATACGGTTTCTATCTATTGAATAGATCCCATGGGGTGTCGTAGTGTTAAGACAATACATTTCAGTTGCCTGACCAGTAGGGGGTGCTGGAGGGCAAGAAGGTAAACTATCTCCAGCCCATTTTCCTCTCTAACCTACATTTAAATAAAGGTCAATGCAGCCCAAACAAAAGAACTGCACTCGCATGACCCTGTGGTGATCCGATCTGTGAGGTGTATAACAATGCAAATTACTGCAGGTACAGCAGTTCATACAGCAAGACACACCATAGCAAGGTTACAATTATGAAGTCAAGCCCTGATTCGTACTGCACATTCTAAAGTCTCTTGTCGCTGGATTTGTTTTTGAGTTCAGCCTATTCAGCTGAGACCTTGCCTCACACAAGCATTGTTTCACCTGAGGTGAAATATGACATTGGAGGAGCATACAGTACTCTAAAGCTGAAGGCAGTGAAATAGTGCTTAAATAGGTTTTGATAGTTTGCTGGGAGCCATAACAAACTGCTATACCCACTAGACTTCAGAGAAAAGAGAAAAAAAACAACACTTTCTGCAGAGACACAAACAACTGCTATAAGTCTAGTCTAATATTCACCCCAGCCAGTGTAGACTTATTTGGCAGCTCCTAATCTGAAGCATTGAATCATAAAAAAATCAGGACTAGATTCTCCCAGTTTTTACTTTTTCAAATAATCACTTTAAATGTACAGTCCCAAGCAAGCATTTATATGAGCACACTCTACTCTTAAGTACTTTACTGGGGCACGGGTTATACATAATGGTGTCCGTAAGTATTGACACCCTGCGGTTTCAGATAAATCATTTAGCTGGCTGAATGTCCTGAAAGAAACAACGTCTAACAACAGACAAATGGTAACTAACAACTCCATTTCATAGCCAAAGTTCACGCTTTGATGAGATAATGGAGCACAAGAGATCAATTGAAATAAGAAGATGCTGTTTAAATGAGATATTCATTTCACAGAATTGTCGACGAGCGGAAATCATTCAGTCAGTCTGAAGATTACTCCTGATGACAAAGGCTTTCTTCTAAAGGAATGTAAATGTTGGCATGTAAAACTTAAATGTATTTTCATTTACATTCACTTCTAACAGATTAATGCATAGCGCACAGTGTCACCATGTGGCCAAATGATGTAATTGGGGAAAAGATTTCAATACACCTAATAGGAGATGGAAGATGCCCTGATTGGATAACCAAAACAATATTTCACACAGAGGTGTCCACTGTATCAAAGAAGGGCTATAGCGCTGCTGGCAAGAGGTTAAGACGATAAACCTCAATGGATCACATATCGGTAAAACATTGTATATACAAAAATAAATAATGGACATACAACAACTATAATGCATTATTATCCAAACTTTCAATGACAAGGAGGCATTTATATAACAAAAATATTTGTTTATATAATCAAATTAATAGTGTCAAATTGATATGGGAGATGCCCAATAAATACAAAAACAATGCAATGCAAATCCTGTCCCTTTCAATGGATCTTGCCCTCCAACAAGTATTGTACATTTTTAATACTTTTAATGCTGGTGGGTTGTGTATAAATTACAGCACTATGCTACACTGGGGTGAGGTGGGGTGGTATTAAAACAGGATACATGGTACTGCTCTGGGTTAAATCTCTGTTGCAAGCCATGCTTTTTGACTGTCTTGCACTTCCTGTCCAGGGTCATTTCACCTGGAGGGTGGAACTGTTGCCACTCCTTAACTGGCTTCTTCTTTCCTCTCAATCACCTACTTCTCTACTGACTGACATGCTTTCAGCCAGTAACATGCTTTGATGCAGAAGACACTATTGATGTGAAATGACCATGGTAGTAAAGCAGTAACAGACTTCCTGAAAAGCAAGGCACACAAACTGGGAACTTTCTTTAACGTAGTGCAGTACCAGATGTCTCTTTGTAAAATGAAAATGCTATTGCTATAACATGTGATTCCTGCACATTTAAAATCATGTAGCTAATGGAAGTGCAAAATGGGTCATATTTATGTAATTATTGTGTTAGCTACAATTTTGTACTTTTCTTGGAAGCTGTCGATTCCCACGCAATCGGACGGCGTGGATGGCAGAAACATGACTACGGAAAGAAATCAATTCTTACAAATGAGTGTGGAGATGCACGGACTGAGCAGCGAGACTCAGCGACATCTATGAAAGTGCCACTTACACTAAGCAGGATCATTTACGCAATTAAAACCACTGGCAGTCGCAAATGAAACCACCATTGATCTGCGGACAAGTGCCAAAACCCTCTTCTCTCCTCCAGCCTCTTGTTTTTCAATCCTGTCTCAAGAGATCCCGGACGTGGGTGGTTTGTTTATTCTCCATCCTCCACACTGTACTTTCACATATTTCATTTTAACTGCCTCTAAAAGCTTGAGCAGTCCTGTAGGACTTGCTTTTAGTCCCAAACTTTTAGACCATGTTTTATCTGAAATGCTACAGCTGTCCACTCTTGCACACAGGCAGTTTGTATGATATGCATTCTACCATACCTCAAGAGTTCCATTAGGAGTATCATATGCATTGTGAACTAAATATAGTGATACAGTAAGCATCCTATTTCTACTCTATTCTATTCTACTCACACTGAAAGAACAACTCAATTATCTGCAGCGGTAGCAAGCCCTAAAACTGAGTAATCAATACAAGATGCTACGTCAATAAGACGTAAATAATAAAACAGGTATTTGATGTCATTAAGTGGTGGATCCTACACACATTACATTTCTCTGTAGACTGTACGCATTTCATTTTTGTTCTGTGTACATCCAGCTCACAGAAACGAATTTCTACTTTCTTTTTCTTCTCCCTCGAACGCTTTCTTTAGCAAGTGAAAACTGTACCAGACACAGCAGTCGGTAGTCATTTTGTTTCTAGTCGAATTTAATGTACAGTTGATTAATGTAATTGCCTGCGTCTATTCTCACTCTGGCACCCTTCTTAAGCAAGATGTGACTATTAACAGGTTTACTTTGGGCGGGGGGGGGGGGGGGGGGAATATTTAAAGAAAAACAAAATTTAAATATTTGAAGGGATTTGATAGTCAGATCTAAAAAAGTCTGAACTAAACAGAGGGAATAGGGAAGTGGGTTGTCGGTGGTGATGGGAGAGCAGGAAGGGTTGTCTCATCCTGGCTGTGTCTGTGGGACTCGTGAGCCTGGAGCTGATTGCACTCATTACACAGCCTGTGCAGCTAATGGCGTGTGACAGCGACAAGCGGAGTACAGGCCCCCCGCCCCTGTAAGCTAATTAAACACACACTGCCCCTTTCCCCATCTCTCCCTCCCTCCCTCCCTGCAGAGTCAAATTAGATCCTGCACCTCTCCATAGACCCTGATTCTAAACACAGTGTAACTTTGTGAAAGAGATGTGGATGAACTGAAGTGCTGTGTAAAGGCGTGTCAGTGAGCAATACCTGTTTTAAACCAGCCATCTTCAGTGAAGGCGTCTCTGGTTTCCTGCAGCCTGTTCCAATACTCCTGGAAGACAGAGGGCACCCTCACCAGCAGCTCCCCCTCTTTCTCCTCCAGAAAACCATCGGTAACTACTTAACATTAAAGGGGAGGAACACATTTAAGTTTTTACCATGACATTTTATTGTAGTTCACTTTTTTGGGAAACTATGTGCTGTGTTTATTTAAAAGGGAAGTTCTTTTAGCTGAAAGATTTTGATTTCCTTTTATTTTAGGGGTTCTCAAGGGTTGGGTATGTTACATCTAGCTTACCATGGTCTCCTTGCTGTTTCCCTCAGCGATGACAGTATAGGAGGTGCCATCTTTCTTGGGGTTCTCCATGGTGATGCACACTTCAACTCCAGGCAAAGGGACGCCCACTGACCCAGAACGTTATAAATACACACAGATGTTCCATCACACATGCAGCCGACCAATAACTTTGTGATGGAGTTCGAATTGCAGTGTCTAACAGTGATTTAAACAAAATAATTCCAGTAAAGCTTACCTAATAGGTATTACTACAACTTCCTAGTTCTCATATGTGAAAGGACGGTCACATAAGTCAGGGTTGAAATATGCACAAGGAATGTTCTATTAATATTTCTTCACTAAACTTATAAAAATGCTACTAAAAAATGAAATGCACATTTACAATAAAATGCGCATCATTTTATGTTTAATATGGGTTATTCCATCTTGTTATTAAAAATGTTGATCTCAATGGAGATCAAAATATTTCTAACAGTCTGCATATGTGAATCACCCTGATAATATTTTTGGAACCCTTGCATATTAGGTAAGTTTGACTGGAACTACTCTAACTAGGCTGTTACCACATGATCAACAATATTGATAAAGGGTTAATTACTGTTGGCCACTCCTGCGAATGGAAAGGTCAAAAGCTATACTGTGGGTTAAAACATCAAATAACAATGCTACTGTACTCACTGTATCTAGTAATGCCACCTTAAATATTTCCTTAAATTAAACTTACTTATTAACTTAACAATTTTATTTTACTTTTGCAAAAAATTGCATTTTGGTGTGAAAATCTTAATAAATCAGTATGTGGGGGTCAAATTATTACCTGTACCACCAGGAATGTACTTAATAGAGTGCAGTGGCCTGAATAAAAGGATTTCACTTGAGACAAATACGGGATGTATTGTCTTACAGTAACAACATGAAAATGTTGTTATAGCAAGTAAGATCATTATTATATATTTTTTTAATCCTAGGTTACGACCATTTGAAGCAGGCCTGTGGTTTGACCGAGTCTCTTACAGAAAGGACGGAGAGTAGTGGAATGCAGGGGCCTCTGGCGACAGGCCTGTCAGAAACACAAATGAGTCCCCTGACTGCTCATCAGCGCGTCCATCTCAACCCCCAATTAAAGCAGCAGCAGTCCTGCCGGTGAACGAGCCTGGTGAGGCATAGCGCTGCTGCTCATGAATTATTCAGGGACCTTCACACTACGCTGCTCTGCCGGGATCCCAAACAAGAGCTGCCAAACTGGGGAGGGCAGAGCGCTGCCACAGGGCTAGCCACTGCAGCTCTGGAGCCCTGCCAACGGTCTCACAGCCTGTCCAGGGGGTGGAAAGAAGAATTTGAATTTGAATCTGGAGAGGGGAGCCCTGTCCTGTTTCATCAAGTTTACCCACAATATATTTACACAATAATTTCACCATGTCCTAAGCATTTACCTGTCATTACAACTGATTTACCATGCTGGCCTGTGCTTCAGTATGTTCTCATTATTCTTCTACTGAACTTCACTATACTTTGCTTGATATGCTTTTACCACGGTACACTGCAGTAAACTTTTCTAAAGGAGTATACTTATAAAAGGGACATCTGGACACTGCATAGAAGAGTGTATTTGGTATACCAGACCCCATAAGATAGACACACATACAGATATGCAAACTGACACACAGAAAGGCAGGTACTGTACCTGGTACTCGGGGTCCCTCGAGTGGGTTGGACAGTGCCTTACCGATTTCCATCATGCCATATCTCTCCAGCAGGGTGTGACCCATGATCTGTGCCCACTTCTCCAGGACAGGCTGGGGCAGGGCGGAGGAACCCGACACCATGAGCCTGAGGCGCACAGAACAAAGACAGTCAAACAGACAGACACCTAAGGGCGAGGGCATGGAGACACTCATAATATTGGGGTCAGTCTGATAAAACTGTGGTGAGCATTGAGATATCGGGCCCAATTCCAGTATTCCATTAATTAAAGATGCTGGTTCAGAAATAGTATTTTTTTCAGCTGTGCTTTTTTCGTGAATTTTCATAGTTTGTACCTGATTCTCTCTTGGCAGATGGCCCTCACAAAGCCCTGTACATGGGACTGAGTGAAGTGACACTCGTAGTGCTGGATCATCTTGGAGTAGATTGTGGGCATGGCCATGAAGACGTTGGCACGAGGAGCTGCGGAGGAGCCAGAGGCCAGGAGCTGCTCCCACACCTGAGAAACACAGAGAGGCTGGAGGTCAGATTCAGCAGTGCATCTCCATCAGTAAAACTGCTAAAGCATGGTAACAGTGCAGCAGACATGCAGTGATTACGTAACAGGGAGCAGCAGCAACTTTTCATCTTTAAGATATTGTGGTATTCTAAACTAAAATGTAAAATACAAGCACAAAGCTAAATATCTTTAACAACAGAAAGGGCTGACTGGGGAGATAATGTTAATAAGATATAATAACATGGATTTTAAAACATATGAAGGTTTGCTGACTCAGGTTATTTTGGTAAGCAACAGTTTTTTTCCCCCTTTGCTGCATAAACGTGATTCTACAAAATGTTATTAACAGTGATCTTTTTAAAGCAAGTGAAACACTGGTCAGAGCCACTCTGATTCTCACTGTATAAGAAGTTTAAAAAAAAATTAAATTCTGTACTCAGGTCAGCCCTAAGCCACTTTTATTTATTTATTTTTTGACAAATGTATTCTCTAAGCGTTCCTGACAGCCCACCTTCCCCCCATCCCACCCCCGCTGCATGGCTCAGTGCACAGGGCTGCGCACAGAGGGAGAAAATCATGAATTAATTGAAGGTGAACGACAGATTCTCCTTCCCTCCATCCCTCTGGGAAGCATGCATTTCCCTTCTGTCCCCCTCTCCCCCTTCCCCCTCTCTCTCTAGTCCTTTTATCCTATTTGCTCACTCTCAGTTCTTTTCTCATATATATTTTTTATAATGTATGTTTATCCCCCATTTTAGGGCTTTACTCCAACCCCATCCTTATAATCCACAATTCTATCTCAGCTATCTCTCGGCAGCCAGGTTTGGAAGTGCTGTTAGATTTAGTGTAGTGGACAAACTGTGCGCAATGTAAACAGACCTGTCCTAAAATGCACTATTCATTTCACTGTGGGGCTGGTGCTCAGTCTGTCTGGGTCTTAGAAACACTTCCCAGAGGGTGGGTTAACTCAACATTCAAACTAGGCACAAATGAAACTAATGAACTCGAGCACTGCCACATGCTGTGTGCTTCAACTCTGACACTTCCAAAGAGAGCTTCATATTTTAGCCTAGCCCAGCGAAATGACATTTTCTACAGCTTTCCATTTTTTAAAAAGTATTTATCAGCGGCAGTACAACACTGCATTTTAACTTTATTTTTACTGGCCATAATAATATGGAGTATTTATTATTTATTACCTGGGAGACCTCAAAATAAGCCCTGCTCCAGTCTCCCTAGACCAAAAATAAACCGTGTCATATGCTTACAAGCTAAAAGAATTGAATCTATTCAGTCTTGAACAAAAAAGACTACGCGGTGATGTGATTCAAGCATTCAAAATTCTAAAAGGTATTGACAATGTCGATCCATGAGACTTTTTCAACCTGAAAAAAGAAACAAGGACACAAATGGAGATTAGATAAAGGGGCATTCAGAACAGAAAATAGGAGGCACTTGTTTACACAGAGAATTGTGAGAGTCTGGAACCAACTCCCCAGTAATGTTGTTAAAACTGACACCTTGGGATCCTTCAAGAAGCTGCTTGATAAGATTCTGGGATCAATAAGCTACTAACAACCAAATAAGCAAGATGGGCAGAATGGCCTCCTCTTGTTTTTAAACTTTCTTATGTTCTTAAAATTCACTTAAACAAAGATATACTGTTCTGCTCTCCTTTTCTATTTTTACGATAGAAAAGCTTTAACTCATGTGATACAATACTTAAAGAAGAAGTGAAGTTTTACCATTGGAACATACAATAACCTTACTGCAAACTATTCCCTGTTGAGTCTTTCTGAGCAAACAGCCATGGACCAATGTCCTTCACAGCCATCACCTGTCAATCACCCAGAGTACACATTCTGTAGTACCCCCCCCCCAATCCCCTTCCTCTTCAAATCCTAAACCCTCATTCCTCAATGTCAGCCGATCGATTGATTCAATTCTACCCCATTTGAGCACCTCAGCATGGGCAGATACACAGCAACACAGAGCCATCCATCAAAGGGACTCAAACACTTAGTGTGACAAAGGGAAAGAGAACTCGAAGGCTGTCTCAGTGATCTAACCTGCGCTGCTGCCTGACGTCTGACCTGAATAGCTTTGTCGTGTGCTTTAGAAAGAGCTACGCTGTCAAACAGGGGATGGGTTTATTGATGTTTGTGGTCCTGCCGGTTTGGAGCGCAGACACAATTAGCGCAGACCACTGACAAATCACTGATAAGGTTAAACATCTATCGCTACACAAACACTGCCATCGAGATCCTTATAGTTTCAAGCATCAAGCTGTTAGACTGACCAAGTGCCCCTGCCTTCTTACAGAGCTGTATGATATTACTGTATACAATACATTCAGGGTCCTCCATGTTAAAGACAACTAAATAATTCCAGTAAATCTTGCCTAATGTATTGCCGTCATTTCTGAGCTCTCATCATTTTCCTATATAAAAGACACACGTTTCTTAATTGTATTTATTTCAAAGCTATTGGTGAAGAAAATGTATTGATAAACATAGTGCAAAACAGATGTTTCGGTCTGTCATGTGACCTTCCTGGGTGCCTGAGATACACTGCTGAGTTAGAGAGAGCACAGTAAGGAGCCTGCTTGTCCGCCCACCTACCTTGTCTGGCTGGAAGTCGGGCAGCATGAGGCAGGTGGCGCCCACCCAGAGCGGGCAGAGCAGCTTGTTGACGATTCCGTGGACATGGTGCATGGGCAGTGTGTGGAGGATGACATCCTTGCGGGTCCAAGCCCACTCCGACACCAGGCACTGAATCTACAGGGGCAGCAATACAACAACAACAAGAACTTATTAATAATAATACTAATAATACTACTACTACTAATAATAAATCAGTGCTTGTAAATCATCATTTAAACACTGTCCCAAATATTTGTATCCACCTTTTTTTTGTTTCTCGTTTTCATTACAATCAACGAAACGACTTGTTGCTTGTACATGATGCTTCACACGTTGTAGTAAATGTGAATGTGGTATACATAATTCCTAGAATCAATAAAATCAGCATGTGTTATACATATAGATAAGAAGCATACATACTGTATAATCCAGCCTGCTTACCATAGCCTGGATGTTGTTGTGAGTGGTCAGCACCCCTTTAGGTCTCCTGGTGGTCCCACTGACGGTTGGACTCAGCTCCCTGTCCCCCTGCTCTGCTGTCAAACTGCCCATGCAGGCAGGGGACCCCTAGTTTATAAGCCAGGGGCCCCAGTGTGCCGGAGCAGACGCTGCTTTCGATAACCAGGGCCCTCTGCGAATCCTGGATGACGTGAGGCAGGGTGCTTCCTGTAGAGGGGCACGGCGATCCCCCCACACATCCAAGACACCCACTGTGCCACCACATAGGAGGTATAGTTCGGACACAAAAACAAAATGCGTTCTCCATGGAGAGCTCCGCTCCCACAGCTCAGCACCTTCAGAATCTGCCTAGCCAGACCTAAGCTGCTCCTGTACAGGTCCCAGTAGCTATGCCGCCCCTACCATCCACGATCGCAAGCTTGTCCCCGAATCCTGCTGCTCTGGTGAACACAGGGGCTATCTGCCCCCCCAGGACTGCACCCCTGTGTGAAGGCATGATCTCCAGACACTGCTGCCCAGCTGACTCATCACAACGCCCTGCCATCGCCTGCAGTGTCTCAATCTGAGAGGATGAGCACAGAGGGTAGCAGCAAATTATAAAGTCTGTACTACGAAGCAAGAAAGCATTTTAGACAGTGCCAGGGTTAGTCAACTGGCTGGTTTCTGTCTTCGAAACATTTGCTATTTGAACCCCAAAAGGACAAAAATAACCAATTTATTTCTAGATTTATTTAAAGGAGTATTAACCAAAGCTTTAAAATCCCTTTTCTTATATTTCAAAGAATTGATTAATTTAAAACTATGCCACTAGCTTTTACAGTCAGAACTCAATCACTCCCATGGTTCTAATGTCACCTTGGTAGATGAGAGAGATTGACACAAGAGATATGGGTGTACATACCGGTACATTTTTGCCTCAATGACAAAATTGAACCACTCTGTGCCACATAATGTACCTTAATGTTTTCCTCAGTGTTCTCCAGAATGGCCCAAACAGTTATCACAGAAAGGGTTGCTCTTGAAATCTATATAATTTGTGCAGTCTTGGATATGGAAGCACCTGTCAAGTTCTGTCAGAACTGCTGTATTTGCCATTGAAACTGACTTGCAACAGAGAGATGCAGGGAAATACAGAATACATCTCAGGATACTACATGAATTTACATTACAAATGAATCAGTGATGAGAGAGACATAACAGTGTGCTATACTGTATATGGCAGGCATTTTGTATATCTATAGGAGGCTTCAGGTATGGGAGTTCCAGAAACTCCAGGGAGCTAATCACAACATTATTGCAACTCACAGGTGACATCCTCCCTCACCACAGCACTGATAAATCACCAGGGTGCCGGCGTGGGTCAGTCTCTCTGAGACAACCACACCTGCTCTATAAAACAAGCCCCGCTGCTGTTTACTGCACACATCACCAGCAGAAAACCCTGAAACTTGCCAGAAAACCTTAAAAAAAATAAATAAAGAAAACCATTAGGTTCTAATTAAGAGAACCCTGGAGGATTGGGGCAGATTCCCATATTACAGACACTCTGCTCATGCAAATGCTGGAGATTATCATTTGCATAATTTCACTCACTCTGTACTACAAAAATGTATTGCAGTTCTAAGTTTTGCACAATGTACTAGCAGAACATGTCTAATGGTAAGTTCTTTCTGTTAAATTTGTACATCAAAAGTTTACAATTGTGCAAGTTTCAATGTACAAATTGCAAAACCGTGCAGGACAAACCTCCTGAATTTATAAAATGGTCTCCAGAGCAGTTAGCAGCTAGTTCCCTTGCTAAGTGAAGGGAGTTATTTAAGGGTGGGCATCTAGTAATTAGTTCAGTCTACAGGTAACCAGGGACAGAGGCAGATAGATGAGTTCCTGCTTCAAGTAATTTTAACTAACTACATTTGGTGACATTGTAAGGTGGTGTTTGAATTGGCTGAGTTAGTGTGTGATTAGTACCAGGTGAGTGGCTAAATTGATTAGCAGTTGATTTTGCTATTTGATTGGTTTCCACAGTTTAGTTGGTTCTTTTGCCAAGCAACATTTAATCAAGCAGCTTATTCTAAAATCTCAGATATCCGCAAACTCTTTAACACCTCTCCCTCCCCCGCACCCCCTCCTGCTCCAACCCCTACACCAACTACATCCCCTACTAACTCGCCCTCCTTCTCCACCTTCTTGCCCCTCTCAGACTCTGACCTCTCCTCCCTGCTCCAAGGTCACAAACCCACCACGTGTGCCTTGGACCCCCTCCCCACTCACCTCTTTCAAGCTGCTGCTCCTGCTCTACTCCCCTTCATCTCCTCCCTCCTCAACACCTCTCTACTTTCTGGTATCTTTCCCTCTGCCTTCAAAAAAGCCTCTATCACTCCCCTCCTCAAAAAACCTACCCTCGACCCCACCTCCCTCCAGAGCTACCGTCCTGTCTCCCTCCTACCCTTCCTCTCCAAAACCCTCGAGCGGACTGTACACCGCCAGCTCTCGGCTTTCCTGTCCAACCACTCTCTGCTTGACCCTCTCCAATCTGGCTTCCGCTCTGCTCACTCCACTGAAACCGCCCTCCTGACTGTCACCAACTCACTTAAGTGTGCCCGAGCTGCCTCTCTCTCCTCTGTCCTAATTCTCCTCAACCTCTCTGCTGCCTTTGACACTGTTGATCACTCTATTCTACTATCATCTCTCGCTGACCTGGTTCTCCTCCTACCTCTCCAACCGCATTTACCAGGTAACCAGGCGTGGAGCAACCTCCACACCTCACCCTCTCTTAACTGGAGTCCCCCAAGGGTCAGTCTTGGGTCCTCTCCTGTTCTCTCTCTACACCCGATCCCTGGGCCCCCTCATCGCATCCTATGGTTTCTCATACCATTTCTATGCTGATGATGCTCAGATTTTCCTCTCCTTCCCCACCTCTGACTCCACCCTCTCCTCCCGTATCTCTACCTGTCTGTCTGCTATTTCCTCCTGGATGCACTCGCATCACCTCAAACTCAACCTCTCTAAATCTGACCTCCTTTTCTTTCCCTCCTCCCCCTCCTCTGATCTCTCTATCTCTGTTCCTCTGGAATCTACCACACTCTCTCCCTCTTCCTCCGCTAAGAACCTCGGAGTCACCCTGGACCCCTGCCTCTCTTATTCCCAGCACATCTCCACTGGCACGCACTTGCCGATTCTTCCTGAGCAACATCCGAAGAATCCGACCCTTCCTCACCAACTACGCTACCCAGCTCCTGGTCCAGGCCCTGGTACTCTCCCGCCTAGACTACTGCAACTCCCTCCTGGCTGGCCTCCCTGCGTCCGCCACCCGTCCGCTCCAGCTCATCCAGATATCTGCTGCCCGCCTGGTGTTCTCTCTGCCTCGCTTCGCCCACGCTACTCCACTACTCTGCTCACTCCACTGGCTCCTGATCACTGCTCGCATCCAGTTCAAGACTCTTGTACTAGCCTACAGATGCCTTGACCAGACTGCACCCAGCTACCTCCAGACCCTCATCTCTCCCTACACCTCCACTTGACCTCTCTGCTCCGCCTGCACTAGAAGACTAGCTCTACCTCCGCTACGCTCCCCTGCCTCCAGAGCCCGCTCCTTCTCCACCCTCGCCCCGCAGTGGTGGAATGACCTTCCTACAGATGTCAGGACTGCCCAGTCCCTGACCACATTCCGGCGCCTCCTTAAAACTCACCTCTTCAAACAGCACCTGTAGAACTCCTCTGTTTGTATCCTGGGACACTATCACCCTTCATTTAAATGTGCTTTATTTTGCTCTTATCTGCCCCCTATTTTACTGCATTTAATCAAAGTGTTTAACCTGTAGTATTTTGTATTTAATCATATCCTGATGTAACTATCACTATTTAATCATATCCTAATGTAACTATCACTATTATCTGCTGTATTATTGAATTTTGTTTTGTCACACTTGTACTTTGCTTGAACAAAAGTTATTGTATTTCTTGCTCTTATTATATTACTTGTATTGTAACACTTGAAATGTATTTGCTTACGATTGTAAGTCGCCCTGCAAGGGCGTCTGCTAAGAAATAAATAATAATAATAATAATAATAAAATGACAACACAGCATACATATAATCGCTTTTGTTGCTATATTGCATTGGGTCCTGTATATTAGAGTAGGTGGTCCTGATAACATTCATTTTCAAGCATTTTGTAAAGTGTTCATAATAAACAATTGGTATCTTCTTTAAATAAGGTTATTAGGCTGACAAAATTTGTACTGTACTTATAACAAACAAGGACAGTTCAAATCCATCCTTGATTGTTGTGGAGCTAACATTTAAAATGCTTTTGTATAACATTTTTATGTCTTACTTTCCAGGTTTGATGTACTCAGTTTTGAGTCAAATGTGCATGTATTAAAAATAAAACAGGCTTTTGTATGAACAGGGCTTGAAACTTGCACTAGCCCTGCACACAGTCCTTGAATGAAGACACAGAACAGAGAACCATTTCTTCTCAAACATATCTAAAGCTCCAACGTTTTGGGAGAGAAAAAATTGCTACTAAAGGTAATGGTATGGAAGAATATTTGACATTTTTCATTCATTCTTCATGGGTGAAGGTGAGTTTAATTATAACTGTGGTTCTCTAAAGGGGCAGCAGTGTGGAGTAGTGGTTAGGGTCCTGGACTCTCGACCGGAGAGTGGTGGGTTCAATCCCAGCTGCTGTACCCTTGAGCAAGGTACTTTACCTAGATTGCTCCAATAAAACCCCACCTGTATAAATGGGCAACTGTATGTAAAAATAATGTGATATCTTGTAACAATTGTAAGTTGCCCTGGATAAGGGCGTCTGCTAAGAAATAAATAAAAACTGGCACGTGAATAACTTAACTGACACCAATTAAAAGATCAGTCCGTACTTTAATTAAAATGATACAAAGGTACTTTTCTGAAATTTAATGATATTAAAGCTGGTATTATCAACTAGTACTGAGACTGTTGATATGTGTACACCCGAAAAATCAAGAGGAAACAAACTATTGTACCACGCTACAACAAATGAAAAATTATTTTACAAAATAAACAAACTACAGACACCTGTTACAATGTAGTATTTTACTGTTGCAGATAAACGGCAACCTGTCTGGATAACACACGTTTACACACATCCTGTTGTCAGGTGTAAAAACTAACGCACACCCCGTATTAAGCTAGATAATAACTACAGTATGTTTAACTTTACAAGCAAAAACTGTTCTTTGCACGGGTTACTGCTACTTGGAAAAACACCACGCTAATTATTATTATTTTTATTTGCTACTACGGGAACAATGACAAGCTCCTCTTTGAATATAACGTTTCAATACATGGTCCCTCCTGCCCTTTAAATGCACCCATAATGTTTTCACCTTAATATCTAGCAAGACTTTATACAGGAAGCGGCTGGTACTCGACGAATTATGACCGTGTGGAAACATGTCTGTCGTCAACTACGTCTACCGTTACAACAGAGAGTACTGTAATTTTAGTACTAAAAAGAAGAGATGCGACTGAAGATGAGAAGGATAATCTAAAAGACCAGCTACCTACGTCACCGTTATTAATTAGGGATTTCAGCTGCAAGTCCAGTGACGTACAATTATAAATGTATAAAATGCAGTATGTGGCGCATAATCAATCAGTGTTAGACGTGGGTAGACGCCGTCTACTCACTTTTTTGGAATTTCTAAAATAAACTAAGTGAAAACTAGTATAATAGCTGACGTTGTTTCCCCCCCCTTCCAAAATGAACGAATCACTATCCGGCACACTCGATGAAAAACAACATTTGCTCCACAACAGGCACTGCCTCCCTCATCGATCCTGCGTTAAGATCTCTCGATTTGCTGAAGATAATTGTGAAAGGCTTATAATACAAATCGCAAGTTATTTAATATCATGTCAGTGTTTCCAAAGACACTACACCTGTTTTTACTAGGTTGTAACATAAAGCCTTCTTTATTTTAAGCATGCATTGTGTCATTGTGTTATGTGACCTGCAAGTTTGTCCGGTTTTTTTTGTCTTTTTTTTTTTTTTTTTTTTTTTTAATGTTATACATTTTGTTTGCTTGTTTCTTATTTCTGTGATGTTTGTATGGTCTTTATAGTTTTTATTGTAAAAGCGCTTTGGGATACTATAAATAAAAATGGCACAAGTGTTGGGCTAATATTGTCCGATTTCTTAATCTTTAGTTTTTATTTGCAACCTGCAGTTGCATTGTCTTTCTTTTTAGGCTTTAACTTGCAGCTATAATATTTCTTCGATTAGGTGTATGCTATTGGTGTGTAGGCTATATTGTGCTCATTTTGAGGACTTGTGTTATTTGAAATCTTCACATCATATAATTATAAACACGCAAATAAACATTTTTAACTAAAAGTATGATTTTTCATAGATTGATTTCTTTTATCTTTTTAGGTGTAAAATTGACTGCACTGGAACTGTAAATGTGAAAAAATCCCCAGGAGCATAATTAACCACTTGAATTAAAAAGTAGCTATGTTATATTGAGAATAATTTACATAGTAGTAGATATTACTAGATGTCCACATTCTCCAAGTGGTGTTGACAACGTTATGGCACATTTTATATTTCAAAGATAAGAGTGTCCATACTGTGTGTATAGAGCATTAAATCATGGAGAGGAGAATTAGACCTGACAGTGCAGGTGGGCAAGCAGTAATAGGATTGTCACATGATTTGAATGGAATGAGGATATGTGTTCAGTCACCATTAAGGGGATTCTTCAAGCAAGCTACATTCTTAAACCTTATTACAGTAAAAACTATATTTGTTCCAATTCCCATCTTAAAGCTGGCCATCAACTCTACAGCAGTGCTGGAATTGTCAGCAGGGACAGAAGTGTAGAAAAGTTTTATAAGTAAAAAAACAAACAAAAAAATGGTTAACAAAATCATGAGTTATAACTTGTAAATATGTAAATTAACACAATAGCCTAATAAAACAGTAATTTTTTAGTTGAACATTTAGTGCTTTTTTTTTTTTAAATTCATTTCTGTTTACATTTTGTAGCCTTATTTTTAATTGATGCTTGTGCACCATTCAGTCTCAAACCTTGTGAACACACACACACACACACACACACACACACACACACACTTCTCAATTTCTGCCAGCTATTCCTGGCTTGCCCACACAGCACTGGCACATTTTGTGTCCGCCAGCTGGCACCCGCGTTCCTCAGATAAGAAACGCTCAGATTGGCACTGAGTTTATTTTAAAAAGTCTTCAATTCCCCCAGCCCCACACTGTTTACAGAAAAGGGTTTAACTGAAAAACTAGGTGCTGCATCGACATTAAATTTATCCTTTATCAATATCAGTAGGAAATAATGTCCTAATGGGACAGGGTAAGGTTAATTCCATACTAAAAATTAGAAAAAAAGAAAGAAAAAAGCTTTAATTGATTGGTTACTTATTTATTTTTGTTTTTGTTTTGTATGTTTTAATTAATAAAATACAGTTTGGTATTTATGAAACTGTTCTAGACTTGGTTTGTTAAACAGTTGTGTAGAAACAGTCCTTGCACATACCAAACTTTATTTAATTAATCAAAACAGACTCATAGCTGTGAAAGATGCTGTTGGAGCCATGATAAATAGGTACTGTCCCCCCCCAAAAAATTAAATATAGAGGATGAGATCCATTATGTATTCTGTTTATACACCAGGCCATTTTTTAATCGTGTAATGGCTTTATAGATTATGTTTTAAAAGGAAGAAAAGCTTGAAAAGGGCAGTTGAAATGTGATTTGAGTTTTTGTTTCAAAGTTTAATATGAAATGTATAACCAATGCAATTTATAACCACAACAGTACAGCAGCAAGGGATAGCAGGTGATTACAGGACACTGACGCTTAAGAGACACATCAGCTGTGTTATGTTGTGTTATGGCTTTATTGTTAATAGCACACACTTTTTTGGAACTCTACTACACTCATTACAAATACTGCTGCCATTCTCCTTTTCACAGCCAAAAAAAACCCCAAAAACTGGCATGCTTCTTGACCGGCAGTTGGCGCGCGCACTCCTTCGATTGTGCTCCCCCCTGCCCCCTCCAACCAGCCCTCTCAGAGCCACAAGCCGGAGAAGCCCTCTCTTCCGTGTGGAGGAGTAAGCCGACAGCGGAGATTGTTGGAGTGCCAGAACATGTGTCGGGTTGGCACCAGATGAGAGTGTCTTGGCAAGCGCCTGGCTCCCCCTGCGCCCTGCTTGGAACACATGGCACGTCGGCTGCATCTGGCCGCGTTGACTCTCAGCAGCTGCGCTTTATCTTTGCCAGTTGGGATGCTTGGCACCGCCACTTCATCAACTACCTGTGGCTCTCTCTCCCGAAGAGGAGGGGGGGGCATGAATTACTCTATGCTGCAGCTGCAACACTGACTTCATTCCATGAGATACAGTACAGTGGAATGCAGAGTCTGCCAGGCTAACCGTGTGTCACATGCACTCGGTGATATTTTGTACTCTCTTTGGGGTAGATTAAAAGCAAATGAGCACTTTAAAGAACAAGTTTAAGACCCAATTCCATTAACTTTCACCTTGTAAAAAAAGCGTTTTCATGAACACGTGAATTCACTAATTAAAATATATATATTTTTTCTTTTATTTAACACATCAACACCTAAGGCATAAGTGAATTTTTATTTTCCTAAAAATCTTTTTTTCCCATCTGAAAGTTAAACAAATTGTGCCAAAAGAGAAAATCAAGTGAAACCGGGTTCTGTTTGACCATACTCTTAACAAACAAGCATAGACACACAATCAGAATAACTACATTCAACAGTGCTCACAATGTACAGTGTATACACAATACCAGTTTTTTTTCTGTTAGTCCATCATTTCTAAAAATGATGAATATATCAGTGTATCTGAAGCCGGGGGCCCCTCACACATTTCACTGAAATATAAATGCATTATCGATACGAAAAAAAAGTATAACACAGTGGAGTCTAGATTGATGATCTTAAAAGTGTTGGATCCCAATAGCATTACCCTTAAGCACTTTTTATTGCGTTTTGTCATGTTAATAAGGAGGGAGGTGTAGACACAGGCAGGATTATTGTTGCTGTTTATGCTGTTTAGATCACTAAAGTAGACACCAGTGTTTTCAACATATATAGTGGCATGCTGATATACTTATAGTGGCTTTAGAAAAACAGTGCATGCACATAGAGAGGTTCTTCCTAATCACACAACAATCACACAGCACCCAAAAGGTTACACACATGCAATCTGAGGCTAGGAGTAAAAGTGATAAAGGTTTGGAAAGGGTTGAAAATGAAGACAGTTATCATGTTCCCCATGTCTGACAGACTGATGGACGAGCATGATCAGCGCATAAGTGTCTGCATTTTTTTAACAAAGACCCTAGAAAGTACCAAATAACTGTGATACAAGATAATTGCAGTTATCTTTTTAGGTTTACCAGCATTCATTGTGGAAGGATTAACATGCGCTGGCAGCTACAATGTATATGGAACAGAATGCAAATCCTACATGTGCCTTTTATGTTTCCATCATTACTAGGTGTGATTATAGACTGGCAGCGCTCACCTGATACCAGCAATGAAGTGCTGTCTGCATTGAACTCAATAACTCTTTACCTGCTGTGCCATCAATAAAGAGGAAACCTCATTGCAGAGATACAGGGACATAACCACTAATATGATTGGCTGTAGTTGGGCATCCATTTTGAGACTTCCGGTCTGCCCTCTTATTGGGTGAAGGTGGCCCGTGAGTCACATCCAGTGACAATACCTGGAGCTTCCAGGTTCATACGTTAGGCAGCGTCCATACAAGGTACATATGTTATATTAATGATATTAAATCTGGGATCTGTGAGTAACTCTGCTGTGGGAAGTGATGACTTTTGAGTGAGATGCTGAACTAAAATCTACTCTGCAGACATTAAAAATATCGTAGATATATGTTACAAAAGGGCAGGACTGTTAACACACAGACAAAAAACGTTCTTAGTCAAGTGGCCCTTGTGCAATTTCTGATCAATATTAAAATTATCCAAGTGGGCTACCGCTACTAGTTTCATGAATTGAAAAACTCTCCATATTCCACTGCATTGAACTTATCGGAACATTCTTTTATTCTGTAAGCCGGAGATTGGACTGAAGCTAAAACGGTGCCCCAGTTAGGGCAAGTTTTTTGTTTTTACTCTGGCGCATGCTTTGTATGCAAGCAGATAATATGTGACAGATTATAAGCAGTTTTCCTCTGAAATTGAACTGCTGGGAGTTCGCTCCATCTGTGCCGGGCTGACCCAGTTTAGCCCACAGCAACTTCCAACTGTTCCGTGTCCCGAACATATGGGATGTGGCAGGGGGATAAGCGATCCTCACCACGCAGGACTGCCAAACACAGACTCCAGACATGACACTGGACCTGTCACATGGTTGTGTTGTTTTTTCAGCATATGTCAGTGCAGCCCCAGGACACTCACACTAGGGGTGGACACAGTAACTGTGCTTTTATTCGGATGTGCTTATGTGAGGCAGTGTGGCCTAGTGGTAAAAGCTGAGGAACTGGGAAGAAATTTGGTCTAATAGCTAAGAGACTGGAAGGCAGTGTGACCTTGTGGTTAGAGTAGAGAAAAAGGTCTAATAGCTTTGAACATTGTAACTTGTCTAGGGGAAAATATAACCCGGCATGATTGATTGAGCTATGAGTATTAAATGTAAAGGTAAGATGCCCACAGACTAAATCCAGCCCTGCTCTTCTAGTTATTAAAATCCTGAGAAGAAAGGCAGGACTCACTCATGGCTTCAGCACTAATGAGTTATCGATCTCTCTCTGCTTTTGTCTTCCAGCAAACCAGCAGAAGGGAGGATAGGAATTGAGGAGGAAGAATGAAACGCTAAGTGTTTTTAGTTGAAGGGAAATAGTAAGGCAGGGTATAAGCTCACACAATTGAAGACATCAGTGAAAGTCCATGTAATCCCAAATTATCAAAGTTGTGTACGTATGTGAGTTACATAAACAGTAGGCAGTTTAGCAACCTCCTCTCAGCATCATTATTTATGATACCTAGATACCATAGCCAGAACCTGTTATCTCCTGTTACGACAGCTCTTTGGGAACATCACATCATTTTTTTTTTTAAGTGGTGTTTATCAAGTGCTGGCATTAATCAATGGAACGAAAATGGTTTAAGATCATTGACAAAGTTTTATTTTAATCAGATAAATAATTAAAGTTATATGTTTCCCACAAGTCCCGAAAATCTGAAAGTGCCTTTCTTTGTTTGTTTCTTTCTTTCTAGAGCTGTGTCTTGCCACAGACACAGTTGTTGAGTGGGTTGACGTGAGATGCTACCATATGCTGTCTGGCCTCTGTGGAAAGGAGCAGTGAACAATCCAGCCTTGCTCTCATTGCAGCTGTGTCAGTAATCACTGGGGCCACCCCAATGTGTGTGAGCGGAAAGGACAATATAATCCCTCAGTTACAAGAGATAGGATTTCTGGTGGTAAAACATACCGCACACAAAAAAAACAAGGGATATACAATGATGGTACTGGAGCAAACATGAACCTAATGCTGTTCTCACTCCGACAGTGTGAAAACATTGAGATCGGTTTCTATATCTGTGACTACGGGGATATCCGTGGTACATATGCTGTGTATATAATTAGTTTCTCATTTAATACACAGCAGCGTTTGATCCACATTGAGCACCAAACAATGGGTTAGCTTTATGAAGGCCCTTACTCCAGTAAGGTGCACATTTTTGTGAAAGGAAAATGCGACTCTTAATGGTACAAAACCAGTAGAAATTCAAAGACTCAGAAGTGTGTTTCCACTTTTGTGCATCCTACTTGGAAATCAATCCAATCTATTTTTTTTAAGGAATATTACTGTAGCTAACGCACTGTAATGTTTTGGTTGCATTTGCTTTAGAAACAGGTACAACTTTCTTGCCATCAATTTAGTAAAACAAACCCCAAACAAAATCTAAGGACAAAACAGTAGTTACAGAGGAAGTTAAAAAAAAAGGTTATGTTCTTGCATAGGTGTTTTTGGTGCAGTATAGCATCTGGGGGGAAATAATCAATGACAACAGATTAATTAAGAACAGTTATTTTCTGTTTTTATTTCCCTTGGATATTATTAGCACTTTGCATTTTGAGCAAAGAGCTGTTGTTTCCTCCAGTTAAATCACACAAGTTATTATCATGCATGCTTGTTATTCAGTTCTTGAGCCCTGGCTGCCGTTTCTGCATCCATCAGGGCCTTGGTTGGGCTCTGAAGCAGTATTGACTTGTTTTTTTTTTAAATGAAGAAGATTGTTGAAAAGTGCCGGGGGCCTTTAGCCAAAGAGCAGATGCAAATCCCTTTTTTAAGCACAGCTACTACATTTTCTTTTAAAATATTCACACACACACACACACACACACACACACACACACACACACACACACACACACACACACACACACACACACACACATGTTTGTCAGGGGAAATTACATTTACTCCCATTACCACACTGTAATACATTTTTATTCCTAACTTTTTAAAATCAATGTCCTTGCCCCTTATCAACATTAGCAGCATTATCACTGCCCCTCCTTCTTCGTGTGTTGAAAATATTCTAATTCTTTGCTTGTTTCTAATATTTACATTCTAGATTCTAAACACTTTCTGAGTGGTAGGTCAAGGCCAGCTGGATCACTGGAGTGAAATAGTAACATCATGTGATTTTGTACCAGGAAACCACAGCAAACATAACATCATAAAGCAGAAGTTATTTTAGCCATAATCTCAGTGTTGTTCTTTCCTAACTTTAAGATGTACTCTCTCTGCAGTCAGAATGTCATTGTAAGAACCCAAGTAATCTCAAACCAATGTACAGTCTAGACAGTGTTGCTAAGCTACATTTTCCCTGAAGTTTAAATCGAATCTCGCTGATCAGTTTACTGGTACTTCACTTAAGTAATAATGAACATGTTCATGTACTTTACTGACAAATTGAGGATAGGCTTGTGGATCATGGGACGAGGCAGAATATTGAACATATGTAAAAGTTGTATGTTGGCTGTTTGGTGTTAAGGCTTGAATCATCCTGTCACTGATTTAGTCTTTTAGTCTTAATTGCTCCCTGAACTGCAAAGCCGCACTGTGCTTTCCTCCTCCCCTCGACCCTGCCTGCTGCTGCTGTTTGAATTCTCATCAGATCAAACTGTCCAGGCCCAGCTGTGGCCAGATGTTTGTGTGGAGAGGGGAGTGACGGATGGTCCCTTTGAGTGCTGACTGGTTCCAGTCTGCAGCCTGACTCTCTTTATCTCATAACTGCTTGCCATGTCCCACACAGTCTTTAAAACTAAAATCAAACTCTAAAAGGGCATTTAATGAAGACAACAGGGACCAGGCAAGGATATACACTACCCACTGACATGTACTGGAAAGTACAGTACATGTATATGTATAGTATGCGGTATATGTGTGTGTGTGTGTGTGTATAAATGCAGTTAGATACAAAAAGCTACAATACTGAACATATTTCAGTACACAGTGTACTTGACTATAATTTTACCTTACAAAAGCCAGCTGACCATTTATATTATTATTTGTTTATAAATTATGATAGATGATTTAGTCATATTTAATATTTAGTAAGTAGTTTTAAGTTAACTTTTAATTAGTATTTAAGTAGGCAGATATAGGTGACAGTACTAAGGTAGTACAACTGTAGTTTAAAAGCTGCACGTTTTATTAAGCAGCATTTTAGGTTTTTTTGTGCTGGGAGCTACAATGTATTGAAATGTATGATTGATAAATGTGACATCATATACACCTGAAACTGAGGCAGAATAAAAAGCCCTAAAGATATTATATCCACAGACAAGGTATGTAGGCATTTGTTTTTCTAATTACATTTTGTTGGATTAAACCCACATTAGCTCACCCTAATGTGCCTTGAATGCCAGAGTTGCATGCGTCTGATTTCTTTTGTTTCGGACAGCTGATGGACACGATGATTATAAAAGAGAAACAATTAATGGATGACTTCTATTAGCTAATGCAGGGCTGGCACTTGTGATGTTGGGTCTGAGACTGCAGATTAACAAAGGGTCGAGTCACAGACAGACAGGGCCTCAGACAGCATTTAACATTTACAGAATATTGAGGCTGAAATAACTCCCCCTTTAAGGTGTTATTTTTTTATGCGATTTTTTGATATTTTTGAAAGAATATATATTTTTTTAATTTAAAGGTAGTTTTTTTTTTTATTAGGTCACTAGAACTGGTTGCAGTTAATATTTTAGAACATTTTTCTCAAGAACATTATACTGTACAACTTTACAGGAAACGAAGACTTTCTCTGATCATTTTATTTCTGTTTTTTGTTATTTTTAATAGCAAGACAAAAATCCAAATAGTGTCCCATATGTTTTTTGTTGTTGTTGTTTTTATACATATTGTATTTGTGTTGAAAATAACAGCTTCATAGGAGTGTCCCGTAAGTTGTAATCAGCATTAGTTAATTATCAAACACACCATATTGAAAAACACCTGTTCTTTTATTAGTCTGTTTGGATTCCTGAACTATAGCAGAGCGTAAATATGTTTTTATAACCTCCTGTTGCTGCAACTGGTAGACTTCCACTAAATAAAAATACTATAGAATTATATTGTAGTGTCCAAAGGCCCTTTATTTTAAGATTTGGGTTTGTTTTGAATGTGGCTGGGGGACACTGCGGCTCTAAATCTCTGTCTAAGCTTCTGTGCCACCAGGCTCCCCTGCAGCTTCACTGTCCTTTTCCTTTCTCAGAGCTAATTCACATGGAGCCTGGGAAAGTGGAAGACTGTTTAGCTTGACCCTCCCTCTCCCATCCCTTGCTCTTTCTCTGGCACTGTGAAATGCTAAATTAAAGGCTTCAGCATCTTGGAGCGATTTGAACTGATATGTCATTCTCCTGAAATTGTTTGTTTATTGGCTCCTGCTCAAAAGCAATATGATTTAGGGATTTGTGTGGCAACAGAGCCTATGTTTATGTGGAGGTCACACCAGTACAAAAACATGAACACATTTTATATATATATATTTTTTTAACCTTTTAAATACTAGAAGGCATGTTTGCTCCTAACTAAGAAATAAACAATTATTTGCTTTAAAATTGTATTTGGTGTTTAATCCTTCCGGTAAAACATTGATGTTATTGACGTTTTAGAGTAAATAACTTTAAGAATCCTGTATTTAAGTGATCTTTAAGGACAAGGTTTAGTAAGGACAGTATTGATTGTACCACTCTCAGGTGTGCCTGGCTCATGTTTATTAAGATTGGTTCGACCCCTGGCTCATGTTTATTAAGATTGGTTCGACCCCTGGCTCATGTTTATTAAGATTGGTTCGACCCCTGGCTCATGTTTATTAAGCACTGGGATTGATTTGCTGGAGCAGCTTTGTGGTGCTGAGCGGTGGAGCCTCGGAGGCAGAACACACTTCACCCAGCAGGAGGGGTCACGGCCTGCCCATGGCTCTCTCTCCCTCTGCCTGTGTGGAGTTTCTCTTGTTTAAAAATGTTTCTGCTTCTGAAAAGACTCCTAACACCTTAATTCCTGAAGTTAGGTGACCACTGGCAGTGTGCAGCTGTAATTTTTGATGCCTCTGAAACTGTAGTTGTGCATAGCTATTTCCCATTTACTAACTCAAGTTTACAGTAAATTACAGTCATAACAGTTAATAATATTTGGGCTTACCAATGGTAACACAATTGTATCAACTAATACACTGGTAATCCATTGCACATTGCAGTAGCATGGTACTCTATCAGTGCCAGTGCTACTGTATCAAGACCACTGTCAATATCTGGTCCATATACACTGAGCTTCTATTGTTGGCAATACTGTGACCTGGTAATGGTTCTTCTAGAGTTGCTGCAGGATAATACACTGTGCTAAGTTTTCAAACGAAAATACAGAGTGTTGGTGTGTATGGAAAGGCCTTCTGGCCCACGTTTGGACTATTTTTTTTCCCATGGCCCCAATTGTATTGATCTAGTTAATGTAATCCCAGTAAAATCAGGCAAGTAGGAATTGGTTTATTTAAAAGCAGTCCCCTACACGTGCTCCATATGCCATCTGTCACCCCCATCCCCAGCTCTGCTCAGCCACAGCTATAATGAGGGGATTAACCGTTTGTGTTCTGGAAAGGGGCTGATACCACAACCAGCTCACACAGGAATACCAGGGCCAGACGGAGAGCTCGGAATAATAACAATATGCATGTTTCGCATTGTTCATAATGCAATGGGGATTCCTCTCATAAACGCACATGAATGACATCTGTTTCCATCAACTGAGATTTAGGCAGATGTGATTACCAAACAGAATGGAATTGAATTAGTTGATCACCTCTGAAATCGTAGGTTCAATCGGTTCATAATTTTTTTTTAAAATAATGAAGATTTTGTACAGCAACATTAATATCATATTTTTCATGTCTACTATGCAAAATCACGTGCGTGGTGTATATTGAACCATACAGCATCTTTTTTTTTAATATATTTAACATAGACTTTGATTATATTCACTCCCTGGTGATTTACCCAGACTGTTGAAAAGAGGAAAAAAATTAATTTGAAACAAGAGTTAAAGACAAACCGCAATTAAGACTGTCGGGTCTCTATTTTCCACTGTGCTGTAATGACATGGCTTTCTTTATTTAGTAAAGTCAAAAAGGGATGTTATAATCCCACTTTGTGTTATTAGGCATAGAAGATCAACATGGAGGTCCTCAACTGGTAAATCATAACCTGCAGGGGTGGTTGGGCACAAAGCCTGAAGCGGGCATTCACTGGCAGATAATATAACCTGACATTCTGTATCTTGATTGGTTGAGGCAGTATTCCAACACAAAAATGACAAAAAAATAAAATAAACTGGGACATTTAACTCAAGTGAAGGGGCAGCTTACTCCGGAGATGTAGAAAATCCAGATGCTAAAGCCCCACATGCTGCCTTTGTCTGTGTCACAGTAGGTGTATATGAGAGCCAGGTAAAAGATCTGGTTTCAGCAGGTGTGTCTGTGGCTCTTGACCTGGAAGGCAGCTGCCTCCTGGCTCTTTGTGTGTGTGTGTTTATTTTAGCCTTGTCCATCTCTCCTCAAGTGAAGAATGAAAATACCTCCGGGGTGATGAGAGCCTGCTTGAGTTCCTCACTCTGATTTTCAAGTGCAGTATTGTGCCAAGGTTAAGAACAGCATGCGGTCCCTTGCCAAGATTCTCACTCCAGTGCTATTTATCTGAAAGCAAAAATACTAAATATCTTGGAATTAAACCTTTTCCAAACTGGAAATTAACAACTCAAGATTTACAGAGGTGTTCTTTTCTTAAGCATTTTTCATACTAATTGCATCATCCATTTCTTTAAACACTTCATCACAAATGAAGGTGTCACAAGGAAGTCAGTAGCCTTGACTTAGCTTCTCATGTTTTTATTTAACTAACTTTGTAACCTATTAAAAAAATAAAATGCTGCAAACTACATTCGATTCTAATGCAACATACCTCCTCCACACTCACACTTTCCTGAACTTAACAGCTTTTTAAAATAAATAGTATTTGTTGATTATGAATGAAAAAAAAAAACTTGAATTGTGCTGTTAAACAGTCACACTGAGAGTGTAAAGAAAGGTCAGACAGGCTCTCAGTTTCGTAGATGCACAGTGTGTGTGTGTGTGTGTGTGTGTGTGTGAGTGAGTGAATGTGTGAGTGTGTGTGCGTGCATGTGTGTGTGTGAGTGTGTGTTAGCGAGTAGGTGTCTAAGAGTGTGAATAGCAGATGTCAGACCCTTCTTGCCCCAAAACACCTGTTGGTCCCAGGCCATCTGGAGGATTAGGCTTTATATCTTGTATTCTGTCTGTTGCGTATGTACTCATACATATATAGATATCAGCACATTCAATGTATGGCATACTGCCTTGGGATTGAAAACGTGACGCTGGTGAGAGTCTGTAGTGAGTCTCAGTTTGTGATATACATGGCTATTGTGAGGTGGTTGCCTACTGTACCTCATCTAATAACACACTATCCCCCCTCTCCGGCAAGTCGACATACAAAACAACAGCAGTTTTAACATCACTGAACTGTCATTGCACTGGCACAAATAAAGCTGTGTTTCAGCTTTCACACGGAGCAGCCCACAGTTCTTGTATGTTCAGGGTAAAGTGATCCACACGTGACAGTGTGCATTAATAAGACAGGGTGTCCATTTCAAAGCAGTCGGGGGAAGTGACAATGCATACCTTAATGCATGTGGGGTTTTTTTTGTGGGATAATACAAAAATACTTTTTGGTGCTGTTGTACTGCTTTAGGTGTTACTTGTTTTGCTGCAGCTTGAGGATTGCCTTTTCATTTTTTGCAATGTAATCAACTCGATTGAGGAGCCCTTGTGACGTGTGTCTAACAAATGCATCTGGAAAGTATTCTGAGTGGTGTCCTCTCCGCTGTGCTGCACGAACCTTTAGTTTACTGAGTTGACTATCAAAATCCAGAGTATAGGTAGAGGTCAGTTTGGTTTGCCCTAATCTCTGCTTCCAGGGTAAAGGAAACAGAGGCATAATTAGTAATTAACTAGCTAGGACTGGCCACTATCTCACAGGAAAGTGCCTAGCTGGATACCTTGCAGAAAATACAATATGAATCTCTATGTTGCAAGGTTTTGAAATACGTATAGCTGAGTATAGCTGAGATAAGTTTAATGGTACGTACAGCATCCTTCAGAAATGAGCCATACATGAAAATGAATCATGCATTCTTGTCTACAGCAACTTATTATCTTACTATCACCTGCTAACCGAAGGAATCATCTTTGGAATCTGATTATTTTAAAAGGGGCACATAACACATTACCAGCTTATTTAAACAGCTTGTTTCCTGAGTTTACCTGTAAATACAGCCTATGTAATGTCTGTGGCACAAAATACTTTAATATACCATCTGTAAAATGTGCTGCGGGAAGAAAATCTCTTGTTTTTTCTGCTGCTACAGACTGGAACCTGTTACCCGCAGGACTTAGATCTGACATCTCCTGTAGAAATTTAAAGAAACTGTTGTTCTTTAAACAAGTGTACTGCGTAAACTTAATGTGTACTTTGTGTATTGTCTTGGCATTATGTGTTTTTATTTTTTGAAACCTGTAATCTGCTGCTGTTCTTCCTAGGATGCCTTTGTAAATGAGCTACCTGAAGCTCATATGGCCTTCCTAAATAAAGAATTTTAAATTATGCAAATGATAAATTATCTAGATATTCACACGTTAAAAAGTAGAGACAGTGGAATGCAATGACTGCAAGTGCTTTGATTTTTAGATAAGTAAGCTTTATTAATTCAGGCACTTTCATGCAAACATTTGAATACGTGTCTTCCATATAGTCTACAGTAGGAAGCAGTGGTTTTCGTAATTAAGAAGTCAAATATAAAATAAAATACTGTTTATTGTATTCATCGTTTTTACTCAAACATTCAAACACATTTTTCTGAAATGTTCTTCTTTTCCTACTTCCAGAGAGGTAGTGCATGATGATAAGCTTGAGTGCCCTCTGATGCCAGCACTTTTTTTTTTTAATTATTCATTTTCTGCTAAATATAAGCCGCTGACCTCAACCGCCCGACCCCTTCCTTTTCCTTTTGCCCATCTGCCGTCTGTGATTCTGTGTGCCCCCAGCCCCCTTCCCTGAGCCCAGTCTCTCCCGTTAATACCCACAGCTCCATTGCCATTAGTGCTATTAATGTTAAATAAATATGCAGCGTTTATGTTAATCAGTGGCTGTAATGGAGGAATGTTTCTTCAAGATCTGTGTTAGAGAGTTTAGGACCCCTTAGCCCACAATAAAACCTCTACTCATAGCAGAGGAGACACAAAAAACAGTTCTTCTACAATACGCCAGCTGGCTTTAACTTTGAAGACTACATCAGATCTTCTTTCAGTTACACTGAATTTTAGCTGTAGTCCTCTGCACCTTCACTACTTTGCTGTTTCTGAATGGGATGCAGATAAAAAGGTGAATGCCAATAGAACCAGCCACTTCAAATGAACTCTGTTTCATGATAGATTGATTTTTATTTTTCAATGGCCCCTGAGGGTTTAATGTAGCTGTGGCAGTCTGGTGAACAGCTTATTCATGGAGCTATAACAAAACGAGGACAAGGGATTAGGAGGGTCTTTGACGAGCTACACGGAGGGTCTCAGCTGGAGATAGGGGCTTCCCAGGGTCTGTAGATAAAACAGCAGTCTCTATTAAAAGGGTATGAGGTCTGCCAGTAGTTATTGAAATGTTTGGTTCATATTTTCAGTTCTAGGAGTTCTTAACTTATATGAACTCAAAAGGTACAACATAGAGAAGCCATCAATTGTGTGTGCAAGTGGTACTGTACCTCTGGTTTCCTTTTGCTTTGCAAGCCCTTTGGAATACCATTGTACTGATTTCAAATTGAAACGGAAGCTGTGTACATCAGGTACTGTCAGTATCTTGTTGTCTCTTGTTGGATTTTGTGATGCCATAGGTATTTAATCTATACCTATAGAACACTCCGGTAAAATCCAGTAAAGCAGGATGGCACATCATAAAGTGTTAACTGTTCTAATTGCCCAGCAATGAAAGCAGGGAGAGGACTTTAATAGGTGGAAAGAAGCAACAGAAAAATATGCCAGTGTTGTATCTTCGAAGGCTTTTCAAAGCAAAGAGTGCATACCATGCTGCAAGGAAGAGAAGTGGGATGGGGAATGACAGGGAGGGGGAGAAGGAGGTTAAGGGAGTCTGTGCTGCTACACCTCTAAGACCGCAGCCTACCCAGGTCGCTAGACCAGCAGAGAAACAGTGCTAATCCCAGCTAATCCTGCAGGGAAGCAGGCAGGGGGGTAAGAGGGCTAGGAGCTGAGTAACAAGATAACAGGAGCGCACAGTGAGGGAATGGGGAGCAGAGAGGAGGATAAAGGGAGTAAGAGAGACAAGGAGAGCAGGGAGAGAAAGTCATAGAAAAGGAGGAGGGAGAAAATAGACAGAGAGAGGAGAGAAAGGGAAAGGAGAGAGGTGCAGAGGAGGAGAGAGGGAAGGGAAGAAGAAAGTTTTTTAAATTGGACGTCGGAGGAAAGGTTTCAGGGGCAGACCATCTATACATCTGTTACATAAAATAGGCATTGCATTTTGAAACCCTTGTCATAGAAAGAATACCACAGTATGTCATTTAAAGGGGTCCCAAGTAGATACTGTTTGAGAACCTCGAGGCAGAGGGATGAAGAGAGGGAGCAGGGAGAAAAGGAGAGGGAGGCAGAGCAGACCCTGAAGGCTGGCCTAGCCCTTGGGTAACTGGCTGCACTATTGAACATTATCATAGGGCAGACAAACAAACAGCTGCTCCCTCTCTCACACAGCAGGGCATACTGTATGTGTGTATAGGCGTGTTCATTTCTTAGTGGGCTTTCATTTTCTGTAGGAACATCTGAATGTGTATAACTCATCTTCAGGAGTAAGCCATTCCCAGGTTTTGTATTTGGTCAACCTAGTTAAAGTTTACTATGATTAACTGTATATTCAAATTAACCATTGACTGAAACAACTCACTTGCTTATCTGTGATATGTCATGCTTTACCCCCTCTCCGATCTTCTGCCATATATCTATTTCAAACAATTCCATGTACTGTATCTACAGCTGTGTAAATGAATATTCAACGTACCAGCTGTATCCTGAAAGTGAAAGATAATCTCCTTTATTATGAGATTTCTTTTTTTAATTACTATTACACTTAACACACTGTCGATACAGTAAGGCACTTCTGTGTGTCTGTAATGTGATTTGATTTGATTTGATTTGTGTTATTTAATATATTCATGACCCCCTCCTCCCCAGATCCCAGAAGTGTGTTCTGTGCCCCACCCCCTGTGGGGAGGCTCATTCTAGGGGAAGGATTAGGGTCAGACAGGCTCCTGGTCCCCACAGTAATTACAATCTGCAGTGGAATGTGTGTCCCGAGCCAGCTGGGACCACCCCTCCCTCACACGCACAAACACACACACACACACACACAGGGGACCCCCCTCACTCACTCTGGGCTCCCTCACACAAGGGGACTCAGCACCTGCAGATCTGCCTTTGTTTAAGTCCGAGATGTAATTTACCATTGTACTTCATGTTTGTACTGTGATTTTACAATACTCTTATCATGGTTAACTAAAAATAGTAAAAAATAAAATCTTTTACCATAATAGGGTGCAGAGAAAGAAATGAAAAAGAAAGAAAGAAAGAAAGAAAGAAAGAAAGAAAGAAAGAAAGAAGCAGGTTGGTTTGAAAAAAATTGATGGGAAGAGAGAAACATGGATGGTATTGATGGGGAGAATTTGTACACACAGCTAATTAGATACTGTGAATGTGTACAGATATAGATAGATAGAGATGTAATTTACATAGCACATCAATTAGTCTCGATGGATATATAGATTGATTGACTGATACATAGATACACAGTTAAAAGAGGTATAAACACACACACACAGACAGACAGACCCACAGATGAACCCCCGTCTTTATTAAAGACCCTGTGATATTTAATTGGTATTGAACTGCACGCTTTTTTCCTGCTGCAATCCTTTTTTATTATTATTATTTAATTAATCAGAGAGGGAAAAGCTTTATTACATTTTTGTTTTTATACCCAGCTCCATGAATTTATTTAAATAGTAATTACAAAGACACAGGTAAAGCTGTCATCTTCCACTGCAGCCTAATGTACAGGGTGAGCCAACGCTGCCATTTGTGAATATTTGTGAATGTAACATCTGTCCCATGAGTCCGACTGCTTTATGTATTAAATGGGTGCTTTTTTAGGATTGCATTTGATTTGGTAGGTTGAACAATTCCAACCCAGCAGAGTGGGTGCTCTTTACAATGCAGTGTGTGTCTTTTCTGAAGAATCGCTAGATCATTTAGTTTTAGTACTGTTTTTACTCCTCTTCCTATGATTATCATGTTGAAGTTAAAAGGCACTGTTGACTGGTTTGAGCTGGTAGTATTACCTCTCTGTGGATTAGCAGAAGTGTGCATGGGTTCATGGTATTATAATAACATTGCTCTATGAAACTTTGCCAATGTGGTACTCCATTGACCTACATGTATACCATTGTAGATGGAGTTGTGAAGGTGATAAGGTGATAAAGACTTGTGGGGGTCTATTTTAATGATCTTAACAGTGGCAGGTCTAAACAGCACTGCCTTTTAATTCTATACAAAACCATGTAATGGCATGGTGATAACTGTGTGGCTACCAAAATGACCTGCTCTTACATGGTAACCTGTTGGAGTAGTGGTGTACTTACATACTTTATGGATGTGCTCTCATTGGCCCCAGTTGTAGAATTTCATTGTCATTACAGAGCAACTGCACTGCCATTAAAGATCATTCATCATTCATCATTATGCTTTGTCTGTGGTGATAGTGGGATATTTAGGTTAAGCCAGAAGCCTTGGGTACACTCGTAAGTAAAAGTGAAATAAGTAGACACCAGTCATTCCACGTCCCCCCTGTTTATAGCGCGTCCCTTGAGTGAACTATCACTGGGAAATATTTATGCAGCTTTTAATATTTTATTGAAGCCGCAGCATGCGTGATCAACATGGGACCTCGGTGGAGAGTTCAAAGAGCCGCCTGCCTCCTTCCTTTCAGATGTGTCTGAGCCACTGTGGAAGGAGCTCAGCTCATTATCATCTTCTCAGGGAGGGTGAATGCAGATCGTTAAAACTGCTAAATGGGTAAACCCTTCTTAGCTTTTGCTGCACCTTCTATATACTGTGAATATTTGAATATATTGAACATCAAGTAGATGTAATTAATGTGACCTCAGACTTCATATCTGAACAGTGGGGAATTGCAAACACATAATTCAAGGGGTGCAGGTAAGAGCAGATACCTGAAAATAACATTCTTACTGTATAACGAATTATAAATTTGGCTTCTTTTTCATGTGATGGATAAGTAGTGCTTTAACTATTTTGCAATATATCATGCAGGGATGGGAATGAGATTCCTATTGCATAGCAGGTTCACCCATTCCAGGTTTTACTACAAGCTTTAATAGCCTCAGTGTATAGGTAACAAGCACAGGTGTGTCTTATTAAACTCAGTAAAACCAGGAATGGATCAAACTGCTATGCAATGGGAGCCTTATTTCCATCTCTGTTATGTATCCCCTTCAGACACTGTGTGTAGAACTTATGTGTAATAAAAATTAAGTTGGTGTAGAACTCACAATGTGTAATAAAAATTAAATTGGAGAGGAGCTGGCCTCATCTCCATAGCAACACTGATAAAGTTTAAGGCCCATGCTCAACCAAGACTGACTCCCTAGAATTCCAGAGCTGGTAATTAAATGGAGCTATTGTAAGTAATGTTTGTGAGTTTGAAAAAAAGGAAAATTACTTTTCTTTGTTCTGAGTTTGCCTAGTCAGTCAGTAAAAATGGAGAGCAGCTTTTAACACCTTGAACTGCCAGCTGCAAATAACATCCAGGAGCACACTGAATGATCCAATAAACTTGTAAGAAAACTGTTAAAAGACTTCAAAGAGCTCCATTAATTGGGATAACCACTGAAGAAAAAGAAAAGTGAATAATTAAAGAATTAATTAATAAACCTACCTGGATTCAGCCAATTTTACTGCAACAATATCTGCTTTTATTAAACAAAGCCTGAAAGTGTCGTCACACCCTGCATCAACACTGCAACCTGAATGAAGTATTTTCTCCAATTGAACTAAACAACAGAGAATTACAGAAACTATACTTGGGGAATGTAACACTTGTATATTTCCAGGAAGGTCGAAGTTGTGATATGTAAAAGGGGTGTGTCATACTTTGCTTTATAACAAAAAGGACCTAATATTTAAACCTATAACAAAAGGTTTAAATATTTCATTAAAGTAAATTACCATCTAAACAGCTAATTATTACAAAGTGATCTATGAAATTGAATAAGAGATGCTGGACTTAAGACTAAATAAATGGGTGATGTAGCTGTGAATTCTAATTGAAGGATATATATAAAAATAAAGAATTTAGTACGATTTCGTAATATCCTATTCATCAGGATTGCATTTGAAATATTTACTGACTCATATTTACTCAAACAGTTATTCTGCTTGCATATTCCTATTATTACATTTGCTGACTTAAGAGGTTCTTATAGAAAGACAAATTATAGAAATGAATGTGTGCTAGCTTTTAAAGGTAATTGATATTAACACTGAAGCGAGATATTATCTGAATATTATTGCTTACTGAGATTATTCGATATTCAGTAAACACTGAGGCTTTGGCCACTTTAGTTTGGACAAAAAAAGTTTTATTGATTTATTAAACAGCTGAGCATGAGCTGTCACTTTATTAGAAACATGCATGCATGTCAGCATATTTCCCTGATACATTTTTTCAAAAAAAGCCAAACAGAGCATTTGAAATGCAGATGGAATTTGTGCTGTTGTTTCTGACAGTACGCTGCCCTGCTCACTGCAGAACCTGTCCAATTCACTGCTCGCCACAGGCAGGAAAGGCTCTGCTGTGTAGAAGCCTTGAGCTGCTCTGTAATTATATGTAGAGTTTGGGAGAAAGCGGTCAGGCAGAAACTTCATTATAATGCTGCTCTTTGGGAGGCTCATTTTGTAGTCTGCTGCTGTAGTGCAGCTCAGAAGTGTAAGGCAGTCGGCTTGGGAAAGGGGCTTACCGGTATTTATTTGTTTGTGCTGTCACAAAGACGGCCGGAGTGGGTGGCGTCAGACCAGATGCAGGAAATAAACAGACAGAGAGGTGTGGTTTGGTGAAGCTGAGCGAATGCTTTCGCTCAACATTTAATAAACAGAACAGAAAATAAAAGGTTTGAACAGACAAAACACCGGGCACGGCACTTGCGCCAAAATAAATAGACAAACAAAACGGACTAGACAGACAAACAAACACGATGAGCAGATACTTTAACTATTTACTTGTACAATTCACAATTACCTCCGTCTCCAATCCCGTTCTCCACTCACCGAACACCCAACCCCGAGTGGAAGAAATGTGCATCTATATATACTGTTGTGCTGGGATTCAATTACTAATTAATTATTCACTTGAATCCCAGCACGTGAATTAATTCTGTGCAACCCCGTGCTCACATACTATACTTTAAATGCACGTGAAGTGATTTGTGCCCTCCTCGTGCCTAAATACAAATCTACCTTTTTAAATCACACGTGAAACACAGACCCGTTTATATCCCGTGTACCAATCTATACACCAGCATTAACACACGCACGCAATATACAACACATAATATGCACACAGGGGCGGGGCACATTGCCACAGTGCTCTTTGCTGGTTTTTGAGTGATAGATTGACAGCACCTTCACTCTCATTGACAATACAGAAAACAATGATTCAATTCAGTTCAATTATTCCTTCTTTAAACATCACTAAGCGTGTAAGCTCATATAGTGACTATAGCATTTGCACTTAACCTTAGCTATGGCAACACTCATGCAGCTGCATAGGCTTTATGCTGGTGCTTCATTGTTGCTGTAAGCCTTTGAATGGTGAAGGAGGCATCCCGGGTTTCCACTCTATAAAACCGGGCTCTAGATTGGGAATACTTTCATTTGAATTCCTTTTTACATTTCCTTTATTATGTCATGATCTTTGCCATTTTTCAGAATTCTGAGTGCTTCTGGGTTCTGTTGCTCCAAAAATGATCTGTATTATAATTTTTCTGTAAATCTCCCTTTACTTGGCAAGGCTTGAGAAATGATATCTATTATTGGCTATTGTATATGGTCAATGCTTAGGATATATTTAAAATAAATCTAAACTATACATCTATGGCTATTTATTTAAGAGAGATCTGATATGGACAGTAAACCTGTGCCCAGCTCCATATAAATAGCAGCTCATCAAGATCACAACTGACTGTTGACCTTCAGTCTGCTAATAGCTCTCATTACTGCTGGGCAACACATCACAGCTGTGCCTCTGAGGACTTACGATCCAGGTGAAACAAAAATCCTTCTGGAATCAGCCATTAAACCCACTTTACTGGCCTGACTTTACTAGTAGGGTGGTCAACCTCTTAGCACATTGAAGCATTGTGGATAATGGAATCTCTGTGGCAATGCTGGTGCAATGTGAAATGAACTTCTGAGTTGTTTTTGTTTTTTGCATTGCTAATCAGGCCCCCTTCTCTGTATTCAGGGCACCACACAACCAATGAGACGTAATTACAGCCTGTCAGGTCGGCAGCAGCACTGTGCTGTAGCAGCCTGGGGTCCACGTCACGTTTCTGTGAAAATGACTCATTAGAGAATCTCACTTGGGGTAGAGAGGAGAGGGGGCGGAAAAACTCTTGTTATTTTAATTGTATGTAAAACAAAGAATACAGTCTATCTATCTATCTATCTATCTATCTATATGCTTGTCTCTATGTGTCTATCTATCTATCTATCTTATCTGTCAGTCCATTTATCTTACTCTATCTGTGAATTCCTTTGTGCTGCCTTTGAGTTTAAGTGCTGGTTGTCGAGGTGGTTTTGCTATATGAATGGCCAGGTTGAGACCAGCTGACCTCATTCTCCTTGTTCCTTCCCTGGCTGGCTTCAAACCCGGTCCAGGAGGAGAAGACAGGCAAGCAATATACTTGCCAACGTTTGGAAACTGTTCAGCGGGATGCCTGTCCCTGGGGGTGGCGGTGGGTCTTACTCATAATACACATGGGAGGGGTCATACTTAAAAAAAAAAACATTTATTATCATATAATAGGTGTATCCCCCCCAACTCAACACCACACGACCATTATTATTATTATTTATTTTTTAGCAGACACCCTTACCCAGGGCATTTCAAGCAGTAAAAATAGACAGAATGAAGCGTTCTTACCTGTCAGCCAGCCGCACGAAGAGCACAGCGTGTGGTTTTCACTAACTCTACTGTGCATAATACATTTTTTTCTATGGGTAAATATCATGACGTTCTTCCAATGCATCGGGACGCGGGACATTTACTAGGAAATCGGGACTGTCCCGACCAAATAGGAACTGTTGGCATGTATGAAGCAAGTGCCTCAGGCAAGGCCCGGCCCAGTCCTGCGCATGCTCTGAGTGGAGTGGACTGGGGTCTGCAGTGTAATCTGGAGGAACTGTCTGCCTGCCTGCCTGTCCGGGAGGAATATTCCTCCTCCTCTCTGCAATTATCCTCATCTTTATGCATCGCGCTGGCTGTCAGCATTGATGATGAATCTGTTTATGTGTGGCATGCCACTGATTTCCCACGAGCGCCCGGTCCCTGACAATCCTGCTGGGAGGCGAAGAGAGGAACTCGATCTTCACCAATTAGGAAAGCAAACTTTTGAGAGGCTATACAGTGCACTGCTTGAGTTTACTATAACTTTATATATATATATATATATATATATATATATATATATATATATATATATATAGAGAGAGAGAGAGAGAGAGAGAGAGAGAGAGAGATATTCATGTCACTTGCCCACTTGCCTGACAATTATATAGACCATGCAATTATTATAAACAGATACTATTAAATATTATTAAATGGTTAGAGGTACCTGGTAAGATATTATTCAAACTTTATCTGCTATGTGTATACGAATGAATGAATTTGTCCTAATAAGTTCACTGCAGCATCAAAAGCGTGCTAAAGCATGGTAAAAAAAAAAAAAAAAAAAACGTGACATACTATTCCAGTCAGTTTAGTTTAGATTATTCACTTCGTGCCCGTAGGGCCAGCACAGGTACATCACAGGTAAAGCACAATAATTTAAGTTTGTGTAAAGCATTGGCAAATGCATAGCATAAGCATGGAATAATTATAGTAAATGACTTCAGATTTTCTATATATTTCTTTTGTGCAAATTGGCACTTGGGCTTATAATTGAGTATCCACTGTTTTCTGTGAAAATGAAGTTACTCCTTTAGTTTAAAAAAGCCCATTCAGTTGTGTCTGCCATGGCTAAAGATAAGTGCAAATGCAAGGGGCTGATATGTTTATTTAACAATATGCTTTACTATACAGTGGCATTGCACAGAACGGTGTGACAGTAAAACCGATAAAATACCATATTAAAGCATGGCTGGCGGATTTATTCTAGATATTCTCAAATAGCCTCGCATACAAGCACATCATATGGTTATCATGCATATGGGCATGCCTATGTGTGTGATTATACAACAAAGGGTAGTGTTGATGTATTTTTATTTGTCACCTGATTCTTTTTCTTCTTTAAAATAACGATGCTGTCTGTTTAAATTCCAGCAGCAGGAATACGTGAATCTCAAGTTGGTGAAGGAGACAGCTATTATCAATTAATCTTGGAGTTTTTTTTCCCTGTTGCAGAGACTTGCACCATATGGCTCTCTGTCAGCTCCTTCTTTTAATTTTCTCATTTTGTCTGCTGTAAAAACAGACCAACAATGTATCTGAATTGCTGATTTAATCACAAGAGCTAGGAGCTGCGGACTCACACACACTCTCTATCTCTGCAGGCAAGTTTTCATTTAGTTAACACATTAGCAGGTTTACTGAAAAAAAAATTGGTTAGTTTTGCAATGTTAGTAAACAATAGGGGCGTGCTCATACTGTTAATTGTCTTTAAGAAGTATTTATTGGCAGGTATTAAATAAATCTATTAATTAATGTGTTGATTTTAAAGCAAGAAAATCAAGAAAGTCTTTTTCTCATCTTTACAATGAAATACCAATCAATGACACTGAGTGGTTTAAAAGGCGATTGGAAGCCCATTTGTCTCTCATCCTGGGCTTAAAGCATGCCTGTAAATTCATAAAAATATGGTTCAAGAACTCAGAAAATATGACAATAAGGCTATTGCCAAATAGTTTTTTGGGAGCTGAGGCCTGGGGGGTGTGGTCTGGGGTTGGGGGTTGGGAGCTGCGAACTGGGGGCTGGGGACTGAGAGCTGGGAGCAGGGAGCTGGGGTCTGGGGGCTGGGGCTGGGGCTGGGAGCAGGGGCTGGGGGCTGGGGCCTCGGGGCTGGGGCTGGGGCTGGGTATGGGGGCAGGGAGCTGGGGGCTGGGGCTGAGGAGCTGGAGGCTGGGAGCTGGGAGCTGCGAGCTGGGGGCTGGAGGCTGGGGGCTGGGGGCTGGAGGCTGGGGGCTGGGGGCTGTGGGCTGGGGGCTGCCTTCATATCCAAACTGGAATGTCATGTTTTCCACCAACCAAATGGGGATAAGATCCTATATATTCAGTATTATTCCATGTCCCTGAATAGGTTTGGATAAAGTTTTCCAGTGTATAGAAAACATTTTAAAAGAAGCCTATTCAAATATATTTTAAAGAAGGACTTTTATGCAAGGCAAATAAAGTAAAAGTTGTTTAAGAATAGGTTTATTAAAGTTTACCATGATTAGTTTGAACAGTACCATACTTTTCCCATGTTATTCATTTACATTGTTCTACTATGTTTTATGGTAACTTTGCTTATTTTTAAACTTAAATTGCAATATGTAATGATGCAACATTAAAATCACAATATTAAAATGGCATGTGTCATAAGAACATAAGAAGAACATAAGAAAGTTTACAAACGAGAGGAGGCCATTCAGCCCATCTTGCTTGTTTGGTTGTTAGTAGCTTATTGATCCCAAAATCTCATCAAGCAGCTTCTTGAAGGATCCCAGGGTGTCAGCTTCAACAACATTACTGGGGAGGTGGTTCCAGACCCTCACAATTCTCTGTGTAAAAAAGTGCTTCCTATTTTCTGTTCTGAATGCCCCTTTATCTAATCTCCATTTGTGACCCCTGGTCCTTGTTTCTTTTTTCAGGTCCTTTAACTCGTGCCTGCTAGTGATGCAATCAGACACATATCTCAGCTTATTCCCTCCATGGCGTGTATTATTGCTTGATCAAACCCCCTGCTTGAGATTCAGGATCGAAAGACAGATTCTGCAGCAGCAGCAGCAGCTCTTGTCTGAAGCCCGGCACCCAGCAGCAGAAAGCGGACTGCCTGCGCTTGTGAATGCAATTAATAGGCAACGAGGGAGCCCCTTTATTAAATTCACAATGGAGTGTCGGTATCACCTGTGGTCTTACTGCCCCACAGAGAGGACAGAGGGAGGGAGGAGGGAAGGCTGGCCCGCTCACAAGATTAAACACAACCCACTTACTGCACTGTACTGAGGACATCTTGGGGAAGAGCACAAAGACACTTACACTTCCTCATAAAAGGCTACAGCTTTAAAAAAATATGATCTGAATACAAACAGAGTTTGCTCCATCACTGGTAATCCATAATCTGACACATTTAGCTGAATTTAGAAACTGAATTATTGCTGCAAACAGTAACCTTCACATGCATAGTACAGCGTGGTATTAAAAAAAACTCATTATAGTAATATGACAAAAAAAATCCACTGTAACTGCCCCTGTATTTCTTTCCTCTAAAACACAAAATGAATTTTATAGACAAGGCCTTTTTTTAGTGTGAGCAGATTTTAATCAGTGCTGTATTGTGCTGTGTTGTAGGTATTTCAAAACCCCATCTTGAGCAGGCTAATAAAAAATGATCATATTCAAGTCATTCAGTATGAGATACATTAAATCCAGGCTGTTTTTGTTCTTCTCAGTGTTTTCAATGTTCTCTTGCTTATACACAAAAGGGGTTTGCTAATAACTGAATATAACAGTCCACATTCATGAAATTGCAGAAGGTTTGGTATTCATCAAACTTTACTTAATTGTTGGGAGACAAACAATATTACCCATTTAGCCCCAATTAGCATCCTACGAGTGCAGAGGTACCCCAAATGTTATCCATTGATTACTAAGGCAGGACGCAGTGGGTGGGATCATTAAGCAATCCCTGGGTATGAATTTGTGAATTCACCACCTCTGCACCTGAAACTGTTAATATCTCATAAACCAGTTCAGCTAGCAACACTAAAGATAAACCCTTTCTCTGCCACATTGTTTCCATTTTACATCATGTTGTTCTTCATTTTACCCCCTGAAAATGACTGGTAATACAATCATATAGAGCCACACTTATTTTCCTGTTGCAGCTCCCTCTAGACTGAGCCAGATGTTTCAAACGCACAAAGCCCTACTCACCGGCTAATGCAATATTCATCAGCAGACTCCTGCTTATTTATTCATTCATTCACTCTTTTATTTATTTATTTACTTTATCACCCAGCCTGAATAATTCTCTTCTACACACATTACCCTCTCCAAATGGCACAACATATTTCACCCAACAGGGTTGCTTTCAGTGATGGGTAGAATCAGCTCAGTGAGGACCTGGCTTAACAGGGTAGAGGCTGGGCATGAACCAGCAACTACACACAGCATGGGTAGACATCTTAACCACTGCACAAAAGAGCCAGGGTGTGCAGCAGGAGCAGTTATAGAGTAGCAGTGAGCTGAAGTTAGCGACAATGCATCACACTATATTACCTGGTACAATACTTTTTGATTCTTATCTCCAGAATAGTCATATTTTGTATTTTTTTAGAACGCTTCATTTCTTGTATTTGTCAAGCAATCTGCTGCGTGTGTGTGTTCTGTAATGTGAGCAAAGCAACATGTCTAGATTTATTACTAGAGACCCGGGAAGCAAGGAAAGGCTGGATTCCTGGAGAATACCTAATTGGCTTTAGTTTAAGTTGACGACTTCTGATTTCTCATAGCTCTGAGGTAATTAAAGGTGATTCAGAGCACTCTGATAAGTAGGTAATAGATAGGGGTGCAAAAAAGTCAGCAATCCTTCCACAGGTAGTGCGTTTTAAAGAACAAGAGGGCCAGGGGGCACCAGGCCACAGCATTTCAGCTGTAAAAGCCTGGGTTTTAATCTGGTTTCTTACTAGTGAAGTAATGATCGCCACGCAATGCGACACAATAGACAGTCTCAGCTTTAGATCCAAGGACAGAGGGGGCTTTTTCAAGGTATTGATTCTTTCCATCTTCTTTCATGGGCTCTCACTACATTTGAAAAATAAAATAAATACACTTTGATTAGATTTGTGTTTTTTTTTGTAAATGCCCCTTTCACAACTGAAATAATGAAAAACATAACTGTTAAGAATAAACAAGATCTACAACACAATAAATGGGCAGTTAATGATAATAAGACGTGAGGAATGGATTTAAAGTTATGTCTAACTATGATAGCTCTTTCTTTTGTGTTGTCTTTAGTTATTACAACAGAAGTTTAGTTATTAACACTGTATTTACACAGTAACTACTTAGTAATTACAATCAAAAAATCATTATCCATTTCACACTGATTGATAACCCTAACATGAATTAGTCATGAACTTTATCAGCATTATCATAAACAAATGCAAATGCCTTTTAAATGCTTAAGTGAAATCATTTAATAGAATTTAGTGTTAGTTCATCACATTTTCATTTAAAAAGATTTGCTATAATTTCTTTAAGTACTGCAGTATTTTTACCATTCTTGCATACATGCTTGTTTTTCATACAAGACACAGTGTGTTGTAGGGCTGTGCTTTCTTTTTAAATGTATAAACTCCCAGTATCGTTCGATATCCCCCTCTGCTCCGCTCTGCCATGCATTTGAAACAGAACAGATTTCATCTGATATTAAACATATGGCAGCAGCTGTGTGAAAAATTACTTGCAAAACAAAATAACTTGGGATTTAAGATTTATAGCAAGCAGACAGAGTTTCTTGATTATCAAAAAAGAAACAAAAAATGCAGCATTCCGACCTTAAGAAACCTCCCTGGTGTTTTCTCAAGGGTTAAAAGCGGCAAGAATCCTGTGTAACTATTTTCAATAAAACAGCAAAATAAATGCATGGGGACAAAACATGGTATACTGCATCATTAATGTGCCTTAGCAAACTTTATTTTAATGCACTATATAACCCCTGAAATTCTACCCAATTTAAAATGCCGGATTTGAATGCCACTGCTGTAACCCAATTAACGATCGGGAATTCTGAAGAACAACGCATAACCTCTGTTCCTGATGTCTGCTAAACCTATAGGGATTTTACCAAGTTACTGAACCCTGGAGAAAAGTGCCCAGCCTGGGAACCCTCTGCCTGGCCTCATAGAGCCCTGATCAGTAGGGGTAGCTAAAGCGATGAGAAGAGATTTGATCTATTAATAGATACAGACAGATACACAAGGGGAGGCATTAAAAATGGGGAACCTCTTATGTCATGCAGTCTAGTGTCAACCACCATGGAAAGGTAAGCACGTTATTTAAAAAGATTTTCAAATGTCATATCTGCGCGCTGTGCTCTATGAAACGAGACACGGAGCTGCGCGCCTCGCTCCAGACTCCGAGGAGAGGAGTTTGAATGGAGTCCAAGCCAGCAGCTGATCGCAGTAACAGTGACATCATGTAATCAGTACAGTTCAGCAGCTTTGTCGGCATTGTTCCAAACACAGGCATCTCCATCCGCCACGGCAAGTTCGCTGCCAAGTCTAAACCCTTTCGATTCCGTGGGTGCTGATTCAGACCCAGCGAGCACCTTAACCGCTTTGCATGGGCAGGTAATAGAATGTATATTGCAAAGCATTGTCTCACCTGCAGGGGTCAGCATTACCAGTATTGAAAAGTCTTGAACCCTGCTAATAATTGGTATTACAGTTCATGATGGGCTTTTATTGTGTCAGGATCTAGTGGTCTTTACTGTTATATACATAAAGATATATACTAAAGCTATAGGCTACAAAGGATGCAGGGGAGGCAGGGGTGTGCATTAATATACAATTGCAAATTTAAAACACATATCTGTACCAAAGGAGATATAAATTAGGTTTCAGATCGTACAACTGGCTGACTTTCAATTTTGCACCTTTAATTTTCAGCCGAGCCATTTTTAAAAAAAACCCTCTCTTTATCATTTTTTTTTTCGTTCAGGCTTAGACGAACATCAAGTAATAAGATATGCATGTAGTGTTTGGAAGAAGGCATGCTTTGCAGAACAAATGGTGTTAATTTGCAGTGCGGCTCTGAAGCTGCACATTAGAGAGATGCCTTGAGGGAGAGAGAGGAAACAGCAGCTGTGCTGGAATTAATGTCTGCATGCCAAATTAGAAACACCATGCATCTCTGTCAAAGCAAAAAAAAAAAAAAAAAACGCACAACAAAAAAACAACACACAGCGAGAATACCAGAACAGCTTCCACCTCGCTGTTTCACTCTGACAAACCACCAGCAAACAACATGCCCTACCCATCCTGCAGTGTGTTGCACACAAATTGAGAATCTAGGTTTGTTGAACTATTTGGGAATCATAGATTCTGAAAAGGAGCTCCATTTAGGAACAGAAACCCAAAATTGAGCTTTGCATTTCTATTACTTTGTTTTACAATCTTGTTATTTATATAATGTCATGTTTCATGGATATACACCATGACCTAGTAAATGGCAATGTGCATTTAGTAATTACTGACCGTCAAATCCCTAAAAATGTTCCTCTTTTTCTTTCAGAACCAAATTAGTATAGTGCTGGAATGGTTCATCTTCTGAATCAGATAGGATTTTCAATTTTATGTGCTTTATATCCATACATTCACTTCAATGTAATAATATTATAAGACAAATTAAGATACGGCTTGCCTTAAATTCTAGTATGTTATCCATATCTCTATGTTTATACTTAATCTATATTCACACAACTGTGAGACTGAAGCCAGTTTAATCATTTACAGCTTACTGCTCAGAGGACTCCTCAACAGTATATGAATATCTTCACTCCTCTAAACACCCCAGACAGGCATTGTTTATTAACCAGCTCAAATCATATTCCTTAAATCAATTATAATGTGCTGCCTGCCTATAACACAAGCTGCAAGCAGAGCGAATGTCAGGTGAATTTGTAAATGTATTTATTAAATATGGAGTGTTTACGAGGCTTCTAGTGTGTGAACAGTGGAATTTTGAGATTCTCTCTTGTTATTTATGGGTTAACATTTTGTTTATCACAGTGAGTGAGTGTCATTACCATAAAGAACACTTGTCTACATATTTTTCCTCCAGCTTTGCTAGCCCTAAGGGACAGCAAGTGGAGAGGTGAGAGAAAAGATGGGGAGAGGAGGAGAGAGGAAGGGAGAGAGTGAAACGCGCACACTGAGAAAGAGGAGGGGAAGTGAAAGAGAAAGAAAGAGAGAGAGAGTCAGAGAACGAGCCCTGGGAGAGAAAGCCAGCAGACACAATGTAGGAATTACTGCAAAGTCTATGGTGCCCTACCTTTGCAGAAGTTACAGGGCAGCATTGTTACCCACTATTTGAAATGTACATTCCTCTCTTCAGTGTCTTGATATGTGTGCTCCTGTAGAAATAGAGCATACGTACTGCTTTAACAGTTTGAGAATGGAGCTTCCCTTGTGGTGGCTGATGTGACCATCAATATTATACTGCTATAATGTCTAAAAGTTCATGGAGCAAGACACTTATTACACCAAACACGATATATAGGTGAGGTAACATAATTCAAAGACAATAGTGGACGATAGTTACTCTAGCATCTAGGGGAGGCATGCCATGAGTTAAAATTCTAATGAAATGCTTTTTTGGCAGCACAATTAGGGCACTCTCTTTGCCTGATCATTATCTTATGTTTAATTATTTTCCCCTGCTATTGTGTGATTTTTTCCCTTTGTCCTCTCTGTCAAAATATAATCCTGCCCCCCTCCCTCCTCTTTATATCTGGTGGTATGCAGTGCCCCCCCCCCCCCCCCCCCCCCCCTCCCAAGAGGTGACATCTGCCGGGACACGCTCAAGTGATTCCAGATGCACTGCCGACAACACCATGGCACTCATTTCAATTTCATCATCTTCTCCCAATCATTCCGAGTCTCCCTAGTGCAGCATTAACGAGGCTCCTTCATCTGAATACATAATTAGCCTCCCGAGCACTCTACCTCGCTAATTTCAAGACAAAAAAAAAAATTTCATGAAAAAAAAAATTGCATTTGCATTTGAATTTAGCAGAGGGGACAGAATATTTCTGACAAGCATTAGGCATGTGTCTATCCGAGCTGGGAGCTCAATCTGCTGAAGAGAAATCACGTATTGTATATTTTCTTGTTTCTTCCAAAAATTTCAGTAGAAGCACACTGAAGCGAGACGCCCTGTTTCCAAGCGCCTCAGACGCTGCGACATCAATATAAAATAAATAAGAACATGAGAACATATGAAAGATTATCAAAAGAGAGGAGGCCATTCAGCCCATCTTGCTCGTTTGGTTGTACATATCATCAAACGTAAATTCTAACGCACAGTAAAGCATCAAGTCAAGTGGACAAATTGCAACAATTGCAGATGACCCCCGCTTTTAGGTAACATCTCCTATTGGGAGCCAGTAGTGTCCCCTTCAATATTAAGGCCACTCTGTTAGTGACACCCTTTGCAGTCCAAAATGTATTCAACACTGACCTCAACATGCTCTGAACTATCAACCATTTAAAAATCCCCTGAAAGCTTGATGAAACTCATTTGCACACAAAGAGAAAACTGACTCACACAGTAAAAGAAACAGTTTAAAAGATATGTATTTGTATTTATCAGTAGTAGGGCCATCCCAGTTTTGAGGCCACATTTTGTTGGTGTCTTGGCTGGCCTTCCATTTGCATAGCCCTTATACATACAATAAGGCACTTTATTGTACAGTATTTATGGACCAAGCATTAATAAAAACAACAGAAACTCAATGGAAAGCTTTAGAATCTATAGATTTCAAACTAACAAACGTTCCGGCCATTGTAAATGGTTTTGGATAAGCCTTCCAGGAGCTGAAGGAGTGAGTTCCTCTAGGGAAGATTCTCTAAATCCTTGGCAGACCATGTTTAGAGGTCACAGCTAATCAAAGGGAATGCATACTGAACTCAACTTATTAAAGTAGCACTACTGATTCAATGGAAATTACCCTCAGCAATATTCCAGAGCAGCAATGCACAAAGTCAGGAATTGAACCAACTGTAAAAGCTGGGTTAAAAAGATTGTCTGATGGTGAAGGAGCATATTTCAGTAATTCAGTCTCTAATGTATCTGCTCCATGTCCTTTATTAACTAAGCTATTGGCAAAATGAATACGGATCTGGGATGCAGTAACTTTGTAGGCCTATACCAGTAGACTCGTTTATCCCATTGAGGTCCATGCCAGTAGATGCTGTAGAAGATACATGATGGCTCTTAAGCTGGTAATGATACTTTTGAAAGTCTGGCAACGAGGTAATTACATATACTGTACTCTATACATACATCCATACATATGATGAATGAAGACAAATACGAGTATTATACTATCTTTATTCATCTTACCTACCCACCTGGTCAACCCCCTGAACTTGTCTCAATCAAAATGTTCTTGTGTAAGCAAGACTTATGAGAACTGAGTCATGCACATGGTTTTGGGTGTGTGTGACCCTCTTGAAATTCTCTACGATCAAGTGGCCTCAAAAACAAAATCCTATATATGATGAATTAAGAAGAAAATACTGTACATATATTTGTGATGCTCTTTAAAAGTTGAACATTTCTGCTTCTTTCTAGGACCCATTGAAAATGACATCCTGGTTAAATAAATCAGACCAAACATGTTATTTGACCTGGTTTATAGTACTGTGCAGTACCACAGTTGCCTTCAATGGTTACGCAATGGGAATTCCAATGTACTTCAGTTGGATTGCATCAGAACTGCAGTTGTACTATTATATCTCACTGCAGTGTATTCTTGTGAAGCCGCAAGGCTGTCTTATTTCCTTCTCGTTAGGTCCAGGAAGGGGTTAAGCGCTCCTCCAGCTTTGTCTCTGCATCATTGTACATTATGTACTCCTGATTTGCATACTGCAGCGTGAGCTCAATTAAAATGAACTTTTAATTTCTTACAAGTAAATTAGTTTTGCATGTGATGCGTGCAAATGTCGGGATAATGGGTGTGTTTTAATGAGCTCGGAAGCTGAGCGCATCCGATAAACGCACAGAAATCAAACAGCGGTTGTTTCGGTAATATTGTCAGGCGTCTTGCTGTAGAGAACAAGTCTCACTGATGCTGGCTTTCAAAGGCCAGGGGGTGGCTTTTGTTTCTTAGTGGAAATAATCCCAAGGATTTGGAACGAATGCACAAACAGAAAAGATGCTGACTGGGAACTCATACATAGTGATTAGAACTGTGGGCCATATTTCCAAGCATTTAGAAGTGAGTGGTTTCAAATGCCATTGTAATTGATTTTTAACATTTCCCTTTACTATTGTATGTTTTTTTTTGCAATCATTCTAAATGTATTTTTCTTTAAATCTGCCTAAATTGAGCTTGTGCCGTGTGCCAGGATGAAACACCCTTCCTCACTCCACTCAAAGCATGTGACAATGCAACCTTTCACCTCTGCCAGCCCCACTGCACCCTACATTAATATAGACAGAGATAATAGGAGGCAAACTCAAAGGAAGCCCAAAGCCAGGTAAATACAGATTTAGAGAAAAATGATCAGAACTTGGTATTGGAGCAACAGAACTCAAAAAACAGAATGTAAAAAACACATTTCAAATTACATTTGAACATTTCTGAGAAATAAATAACTTTGAGAGTGCTAAAGAGATGACTGTACTTCTAGTTATCTAAAATTGGCAGTTTATTCTTTAAAAAATTTAACGAAAGGCTGTAGTAGAAGCTTTAAAAATGGTGCCGTAGCTGCAATCTTTCACGACACCTGTTATTTTGGATACCGTTATCTGCAGGTTCATTCATTTCAGTGAGCTGTTGTGCATTGCCCAGTAGGTGGCAGTGGTGCATATACCTGGTTATTTATGAGTTTACTCTTTTGTTTAGTCTTTTGGTTGAGGTGTGTTCATAGAGTCATTCGACTCTGGTATTGAATTATCTGCACAGTAACAAGCAAAGAGCGATGCTAAGACTGGCAGCTCAGAATCCAGGTGTGTCAGGCAGCATGGCATTGTGTTGTGTGTGTTGAGTTACCTGTGATTACTGGTGGTTCCCCCCATCCCATTATCTGCTGGAGTGCAGATTATTACTGCTTACCTGAGAGGCTGAGACACAGCATACTGAATGAGTAAACCAAATCAGCTGATGTTTATCATGGAGGCGGGGAAGGGACATCTGTTCACACAACACAAACTCGTTTGGTTCACAGAGCGAGATCATTTACATCTGCTGAGTCTGAAAATCTCATTTTGTTCATATTTCTTGATTTATTTGTTTCCTTTTTTTTATTTTCAGAGGCCGAAAGCAGACTGGGAGACTGACAAGCTTTAAGAACATAAACAATCAAAGAAAGAAACAAATTGCGTGTTTTGTTTCACTGAAGAGATCGGGCATTAGTGAGGCAGTGTGTTCTAGTGATAATGTAAAGAGTAGCTAGCCAGAGGGACCTGGATTCAAATCTCAGCTCATCCTCTTATGTGATGGGTGACTCCTGTTCACTGACAGGTAAAGAGATCTAAGGCATACCAGTCCTATGTAGTATCCTGTAGTATCTTGCAGTTGATGAACACTAACACTCTCCTACATCTGCACCTACACCTCCCTGTCTTTCCTCATCGTTTTCCTCTCTCATTACTCTCTTTCAGTCTCCTCTCCCTCTTCCTCCTCCCGATTCATACCCTCTTCCAAAATCCTGTTCCCTCACTCTCTCCCCACTTTCTCAGTCTCCCTTTTCTCCTCTCACTCTCTCTCCTCCTTCACCCCTCCCTGTCTCCCTCTCCCCTCACTCCCTCCTCTCTCTATCTCTTTCCTCCTCTCCAGACCAGCACACTCAGTTCTGTCTCTCGGCGCTCCATTTTGCTTGAGCGAACTTCGCCGTCATGAATGCCTGTGAGAGAGCTGCCAGCCGTGAAGAGGTCTGACGGGAGCTAGCGGAGTGTCTCACACGCGGGATCACATGACTGGGCTGCTGTGTGCTCCTGCCTAGAGGAGGAACAGCAGCCAATTAAACCAGAGCCCAAACCCTCTCCGCCCAGCAACACACACACACTGATACAATAATCTACCATGATACAGTATATAATGATTAAACTGCACTACTATACTATACTATTACTGCACTATACCATAAAACAGAACACTGTTATATACAGTAGTATGGCATTATAATGTATAGTAATCTGGTAAATGAGATGGTATTTCAATGAGCCATTCCCCCGCTAAAGGGCACAAATGTGCATGTATGTGTATGTACAAGTATGTATAATATGTATACTAATGATACAAAACAATGCCACAGTATTATTTTATAAGTAGATACAGTGGTTCGTGTAGTACGGTGTGTATGTACATATGCCTTAAAAACAAGGGTACACACGATTCTGTTCTCTTTAATAGGCTGTGTTTATGGGGAAGCGAGGCTGTTTGTATGTGTTTTGATAGAGCACATCCAGTCCAGCTCTGAACCTGTGTTTTTTCACACGCCTTGCTGGATGAAACTGGCCTGTGATCACAGTTCAGGCAAAGTATGAATTATGTATCAAACTCGCGCTGTTTTATTTTAAAACTGCCTGCTCCCTCGGTACCCATCCTCTTCATAATTGCATCCTGACCAGCTGGTGTGAGCTTGTGTGTTTGTCTATTTGTGTGTGTTTTCCTCTGGAAGTGAGCTTACAGCAGGTGGATTCATATTTCCTCGCACAGTGCTGGTATATGTCGGTGTGGATGTGGCTCTGCGAGTGTGTTTGTTTTTGTGTGTCTCTGGATCTATGGGTCTGTCAAACAATCTAGACGTTTTTAGTTTGTTCCTCAGTTGTTTCAGGTACACCTCTTCATAACACAGGTACTACATTGTAGTGTGTGTGTGTGTGTGTGTGTCTGTGAGCGGTGATTAAACAGCACTGCCAATCACAGAAATTTACATTAAACCTGAAATTAATTTCATAATTTTTTTTCCCCTCTTTAATTATGCAAACATCTGCTGCAAAGCCAAGCTGTGCACATGAATTTTAATAACGTTCTTTTTTTCATTTCCTATGAACTTTAAAAAATATATATAACCTAGAAAAGAAAAGAAAAAACTCTGCTTAGTTGGGATTTATTTCATTTTTTTTAATAAGTAGAAGAAAGAAATTGGAAGGTGGAGAAGATGCTGCTTCATTTCTTCTTCTCTACATGCAGTTAATATCGAACAAGGCTTCTATTAACATTTCTATTAAGCTTTAAGGAAATACCCAAAACATCTAATCTTGAGGAGAAATAGAAAAAAAAACGTGGAGCCATCTCAGTAACACCCCAAATCTGAATATGTATTAAATAAAAGAAAGACGATAATTAGGAAATAATTGATTGTCGATTCAAATGTTGAGATGTTTTCCAAGCAATACAGTAACCTCAATTGCATGCAGAGGAATGAAGATGAGCCCTACTCTATATCACATTGCATTGATTGCACATCCCTCCCGCAGTACTGCAGTTCCAGTAATTGGGGGAAGGCTTCTTCCTGAAGACATGCTCGTCAGTGGGGTGTCTGTAAGAAGCTTCAGTGCATAGCAGGGGGGCAGGGGGATGAGGGGATGAGGGGGTGGGGGGGGGGGGGGGGGGGTGTAGCCCTCCTGCTAGGCAAGAACAGAGCAGTGAGAATCCCTTTGAAGAAAGATAAAATCATCAACTGTACTAGAATGGCCCCAAAGGAAAGTTGGGCAAATCTTACTGGGAAGATTATGTTAGAGAAAGATATCATGGGTTCATGGTAGAATCTCTGTACAGTAGGTGTTACTGTGCATTGTGTTTCAATGCAAAAGAGTAGAACAGATTTTTTCTGCATTGTTCCAAATACAAATTGCATCACCATGATTGGTAATGCTAATGGTTCTGCTGGGGTTTCTGTAGGGTGACAGGATTAAATTGTATCTGATTGGGATATTTGAATTTTCATGTAAGCCAACAGCAGTTTCCATGTATTACAATTTCCATTCTAACTTTGAACCTCTGGATACCAAACCATGTAATGGCATACTAAAAGTGAAGTTTCTTATAAATAGCGTTTATATTATAGTAACACTTTCCAGTTTAACTTTTCAGATTTGCTTACTGGAGGGAAGGGTTTCCACCAAGTATTGGTTACGGCACATTAAAAATAAAAATTAAAAAAAAAAAAAAAACACATACAACAGTGTGGCCTTCTGTTCCTGACAGGGATCTGACAGTGTCTGTACAGAGCGTGTGTGAGTGTGTGTGTGTGCGTGTGCATCATGAATAATTCATGGGTGTTCATTAAGAAGAACGTCCCAGCACCCCCCTTGCTGTGGTGTGCCGCCTGCCTTGTGGCTGCCATCTGGATCCACACTGCTGACTGCCAGGCAACAAAGGGACATGGACTGTCAGTTTAGCCAGTGTGATACAGTCCAAATATGAGGCTTTTAGACTCACATACAAAAAAAAAAAAAAAACCCTTGTTATTATTATTTCAACATTAAAGGGGAGATTCAATCAAAAAATATAGAGTCTGCGTTACGTAATCTGTGTGGCAGCTTTCAGACTTTCTAGTGCGCGAAATACATGTGTGTTTAAGAATTTCTTTTGCTTATGTGATGGTATGTTTAGGTGCTGTCTTGCTATGACCGCAAGAGAAAAGGTCATAATCGCAGTGTATTTTGATCTACCCCTAAGGAACTATAAAGTAACATTACTAAATAAATAAATAACTCTCTTTTCTCTGTCCTGCCCCTTACCAAATCTTCAATGGCAATGTAGTGGTGCTATGTAATACAATCAGCACCAGTGTGCTATCATATCAGGCAATAGGCTTTTAGTAGTCCTGTAAAAATAAAAAATAAAAAGGATCTGACTAAACATTTAGCAAAAACAGCAAGTACTGTATATATGCATGTATGTAGAACATGCTGAAAGAAACTAGCACAATTCTTTAAGAAATGTCAAAGGATTTGACTGAATTTGTAAAGATGTGCAGATAGTCGGATAAACGGAGGTAGCATTTACAGTGGATGTCAGGTAATGCCAAAAAAATTGGTTGCGTAATCAAATTACGATCCATCCTATGTATCCTATACACACTCAGACACACAAGGACACACACTGACATACATACATATGCATATAGACATTCTCTTTCTCCAGACTTATTCATCTGGCTGTGTGCTCCCTCTCTCTCTCTCTCTCCCTCTCCCTCCCTCTCTCTCTCTCTCTCCCTCTCCCTCCCTCTCTCTCTCTCTCTCTCTCTCTCTCTCTCTCTCTCTCTCTCTCTCTCTCTCTCCCTCTCTCTCTCTCTCTCTCTCTCTCTCTCTGTTTGGGTAGGGAGAGCCTATGTCAGTTACTGCACCATTACGGCGAAATATTACTGTATTAATTACACAGGGCATTAGCATCAATAAAGCTGCCTGTCTCTTTAAGTTGTCGTATATTCAGCCGGCTGGTAGGGGTGTTTTCTCCCCTGACATCTGCCATATTCCAGAGGCGCGGGCCACTAGCACACATCCATCTAACATGCATTCCTCCACAAAGCTTTAACCCTTCCCTCTCCATGGCCTGTGGCAGATATTCTGATCACACCCCATAGGAGTCAGCGGGCTGAGGGGCTTAAAAGTTAGCGTAAAAACAAACTACCAAAAATAGAGCAAGTTGCTAAAAACCTCTTTACGACATAGGAGCAAAAACTGTTAAAAGCCGAGGGCCATGAGATTACACAAATAAAAAACAAGAGTATTGTATACTTAATACATCCACTTAGGCATACAGGACCCATATAGTCAGTGTACTAGTCATATATGGTCTATAAATGTCTCTCTGAGTGTGCGTCAGTGTTTTATTGTGTGTGTAGGGTTCTGTGTGTGTGTGAGTTTCGTATGTATTAGCATTGTGGAGTTGTGTGTGTGTCAGTATGTGAGTGTTGGTGTTGTGTGTGTTAGTGGCGTGTTTGTGTCTGTGTGTAATGAGTTGGTATTAGGTGGACGCCAGCTGGAGCCAGCAGTCCATCTGGAGGGGTCAGCAGGGTCACTGTAATCTGGCGGAGATGATTTCTAAACTAAGGATCTCAGTTTAAAGCAAAAAATATCTTTTCACTGCCTGTGCCATGACAGCAGTTTTCTCTAGTGTAGCCCAGTATGAGAATTCACTAAATTACAAGAACGTTTTACTGGAGTAGTAAATCACTGTTTCTGTTCACTGTGCTACCATGATCACGTCCTGATTGGCTCCTCAACACCTCACAATCACTTTACCCTGTACTCAAACTGGACTACTTCTAAACACCCTACTATTTAGACAATTTTTATGGCTGAAGTACAATGAAAAACACCATTAGAAATTAAACAGTATGTTAAGTATTACCCAGAGTACCTTAGCAGAGCCATTATCCAACCACAACATTACCAGCAATAACAACACAATGGATTTGGAACAATTATGGTAGCACACTACCTCACTGTATGTTGGTTCATACCATTATGATATCATTGATAATCAAAATAGGAATATATTACTATTGTAGCACCTTTCTACCAGTGGTAGCCCTTGTGCTACCATTGCCCCTGGTCTTTGTAGTGTCAGTGCTTCATGAACCTCCCTTTTTTAATCTTGCTGGGTTTCTTAAATCTTTATCTGCACGGACTGAACATACTGAAGTGCTGCTGCTTAATTTTGTGAAATAAGGAAAACTTGAAGTGTGAATGAGAAGCACTGTGCTAGCAGGTTTGGCGTGATGCCAGGCTATGACATGGGCATCCACCTGTCCTGCCCACCTGCTGGTATTTTTCTATGAGCTTTAAGAGGTAGCAGCAATCAGCCAAATTGTAATGTATAACTAAAACATAGTACATTGAATGTTCGTGACAGTAGATACGTGTTTTTTTCTCAGATTACTGTTGGAGGTCTTACTACTAAGTTTTGGAGTCATCTTCAAAGACACAACTACAGTTGCCTTATGCCATAATTCAATAAGGTACAGTAGGGTCAATTTTAATCAGCGAACCAGCAGCGGATGTCAATGAACAACCAACATCCTAAATCTTCCTTATGCTTTATTGAAAACCTCCACTGTATTTTGGATATTAAATGGGGTCTATAGTGGCCAACACACCTGTCTGATTAATAAAGTGGCAGTACTGAGATCTGCCACTGTTTAGATCATTTAAATAGACCTCCGAAGAGGATGGTTCATACATAGTTTAGTTTAATTAGCGCAGCGAAGTATCTAGTGTAAGGTTACTGGCTAAGCTTTAGGTTAACAGAACTGTTGTGGAGGGTTGCAGAAGGGGAGAGAGTTCTGTTTGATAGAGCTACAGGAGTCAAAGACAAGAGGAGTAGGTTGAGATTTTAATCCACTAATGTGCAAGCTGAGAGGAGGGAGAAGGGGGAGAGGGGGGGCTGATATTTAAATGATGGCAGACGGGAGATTAATAAAGTGAAGGTAATAGCAGAAGGAGTCTATATTTATTTTTTATCTTAAACGGCGCTTGTTTGTCAAGCTGGATGAATACTGACCGTGAAATTGGGATCAGGGATGCCGCATGCCTGTGCGCGGCCTTATCTCGGGGAAGCAGACGGGCCGAGGGCCGTTATCAAACCCGCGCAGGAGCCGACAGACACTCCACCGCTCTTAAAGCAACGGCATTCCCTTTTTATCAGCCAGGAGGAGTCTGTTTATCTCTCACTGCCTTGATATTCCCATTAGCAACGCTTTTATTTGCTTGTTTCCTTTCACCATGCACACTCTCTCATCTCTCTGCTTCACTCTCTCTCTCTCTCTCTCTCTCTCTCTCTCTCTCTCTCTCTCTCTCTCTCTCTCTCTCTCATCTGGGGAGTTTATTTGCCTTCCCCAGTGTTTTTTAGACTTGCTGTTTGGTTATACAGCAAGGAAACTTCTAGTCTCTCCCTGAAAAAGAAATACCATTAAAATGCAGTGAACTTCTTGTTTATAGAATATAAAGACCAACTTAGTATGAATACTACTCTTTTACAATTACTGAAGGTTGGTTAGCACCAGTTCTCTACTAAGAGCATTTTAGCCCCTTTAGTACTCACAGTAGAGGGATTTCCCATGCACGAGGTCAGATAAAGTATTCTGTTGACCTAGCAGCCAGGTAACAGCACAAATACAATACACTGAGGGCTTTAGTAAAATATCACAAAATAGAAGCTTTTCTCAGAGTCAACAAAGTAACAAATCCTGGTATTCTGAAGGAATTGCAATCTGGACACAGCTTCCTATCCTGTGTTATTCTAGAATATTGCTTTTGCCAGGCTTCAGTGAAAGAAACCCTTACTTCTTGCTCCACTGTGGCAGTTTAGCAGAAATCCATGCTCTACATCCTTTGTGTGCCAGTAGGGTTTTTTAGAATTTTTTTTAGAATGAAAATACCTGTTTTGAGTCTCATGTAACCCCCAGGACAGGAAGTGATTACAGTCCTGGAAACAGGAGTTTCACTTTTTGATCTACTGTATAAAAAACAAAGCAAAATAAAGCAAGCAAAGAATAAAAAGACGTCCTTGAATCCAAAGCCTTTAGGAGGCGGTGTGGTTAAAGAAAAGGCTGCTTAACCAGGAGGTCCCAATCCTGGCTCAGCCACTGACTCACTGTGTGACCCTGAGCAAGTCACTTAACCTCCTTGTGCTCCGTCTTTCAGGTGATACGTTGTTGTTTGCAGCTGATGCATAGTTCACACACCCTAGTCTCTGTAAGTTGCCTTGGATAAAGGCGTCTGCTAAATAAACAAATCATAATGCTTTATAAATTAATAGTGTTAATTATTGATACAATTGTGGTGGTGGTGGTGGGGGGGGGGGGGCAGAAAATACTTACTTCTGTACAGACCACAATCAAAATTTGTCATCAGGCTGCTGGTGTTGTGATGATTGTGGCTAACTCTTGCTCCTGCTTGCTGCTCCGATAGCCATTGTTTTATCAGCTTCCTTCATGCGGAGACTCAGCGAGCACATCAGAAGGATAAGACAGACAAACAGAGAGCCAGTGGCCGGCTGGACTGGTGGAAAGCCGATAACCAGGCAAGTTCAGTTGGGCATGTGCTGGCATTCAGAGAACCAAGCAGGTACAGGGTGCTGGAGGAAACTACAGACACATTTCAACAACAAATATTACAATACTAAGATACTTATTGATATATTGGTTACACATTTTTATGGAAAACAAAACAGTTCATGATACAAAATGCATTTCCAAAAAGCATTTTTGCAGAATCATAACAATTCAAGTTATAACACTGATCATGCAGAGCATGACAGATGGATATAAAGACAGACAGTTAGATAAGGTTAGTACATAAGGACCCGCATTTTGAATGAAAGAGTCTTTGAGTTAGGTTAGCAGGTGTGTCATTCATAACCAGGAACGACCTGCAGCAGGAAAGTTTACAGACGAACAAAGCCGTGGAGTAGGTGGAGAGATTTCATTCAGCCCCAGCGTCGCTACCGAGCAGACAAATGGGAATCTAAGAAGAAGAATTTAGAAACACTAAAAGAAACTTGAAGACATTGAGAAAGACTTGATTTTATTACGATTCTTTAGGTAGTTTTAAATTTATAAAAAGCCTGCAATAGTACTAAATTCGAACCGTAATATTATTGAAATTCAAATCATCAAACATTTTTTTTAATATTTTTTTTTTATCTCAATTGAATCCATCCATCATTTTCTTCTATCAATGTTGTGGATACCTGACCTATTTCTCCCTCCCCTCTGTATAAAGCTGGTCTGCTGGTCCCTGTGTTTGCTGGGTAAAAGCACGTGACCTCTTGACCTCCCCACACAGGTGTCAGAGGAAGCTGAGACGGTTTGTCTCTGTGGTCACAGCACAGGTGTCGAAACACAAAAAAAGGAACATATGAAAGAATATTTCCTGAGGCAAAATGTAGCACTGGCAAAAATCCTGCTTTCAATATGTTGCACAGTCCCCTCTAGGATTCTATGACAAATTGATTCCACTCCAAGGAAAGGGTGTAGCCCAGGGGTGGGCAATCCTGGTCCTGGAGGGCCGGTGTCCCTCCTGGCTTTTGTTCCAACTGTGCTCTAAATTACTTAATTGTACTGATTATTACCAATTATTGGTCTAATTAAGTAATTTAGAGCACAGTTGGAACAAAAGCCAGGAGGGACACCGGCCCTCCAGGACCAGGATTGCCCACCCCTGGTGTAGCCCGACTGTACAGTATTCAGTACTGAAGGTGTGTTTTGGATCATAAGACACAAGTGGTTCTAATAGTAAGATGTGCTTCAATTCTTTTGAATTTCTTCTTATTTTTTTATTTCTCTTAGCCAATTCCAAGCTGGATAAATGAAAAAATATATATTGTAAGATAGCGGGTTGTGAGAGACAGCAGGGAGGGGGTTAAAACCTCCCTGCGAGAGAAAAAAATGTGAGAATGCACCTTTTTGTTTGATTTGTGTTGCTTTATTGTTTCATTTAATTTTCTAATTGATTTGTTAATTGCTTTATTGTTTAGTTTAATTGTTTTATTATTAATGATCATCCGCACCTGGGCGTTATTGGGGAATTAGACCCAGGTGCGGGGTTTAAAAGGAGAGCAGGCAGTCTGCTCGAGGCTGCTGAGTAGAAGGAGGCAGAAGAGGTGCGCTGTCTCAGAGTAGCCAGAGTTAGAGAAGAAAAGTAAGTGCGGTGTTAAACCGGTGTTTTGGAAAGGTCGGGAAAACAGCTTCGCTGTCCCGTGTTAGGAAGGGTGTTCCTGTGTGTCAGTTAGTGCTCGTACAGAGCTAGGTGTTTATTTTGTGTATTTGTTAAAAATTAGCGCAAACGCTCAAGAAAATCCATTTCAGTGTCCTGGGTCGTATTTTTAAAGGGGCAACGAACTCGAGCGAGGGCCGCTCGTTTTACAATTATATATATATATATATATATATATATAATTATTTAGTTATTTTTTTTTACTTTATTTTATGTGTAATCACGTTTGCCATTTTAGATTCACCTATATCCATCCAACATCAGGTTAAACAAAACATTATCTATTTCTTCCCTATTCAATGGGGTTTTGTTTAATTTTATTCTAAAAGGAATTCTCCAGTCTTAGTGCTATTAGGAGCTACACTGTAAAATGCATCCAAATTATTTATTTTTTTACATTATTTTTAGGGTGCATATTATGAAAGGACAGTGACAATTATTGTTCCTTTCAGAAAGGGATTGTGCTGATGACGATTTAGAGTAAATTGCTCTGAGAATCCAGCCCATTCAGTCAAATGATTGTTTGGTTATCTCTGCAAGCACTGAGCATCATCACTTATGGACACAGCTGTAAAGCATAAAAAACAGCCAAATAGTACAGGCATGGGAGAAGCATGGCAAACTGCAAGTATACCGTGCAAGTATACTGTGGTGAACTTTTATAAGGCAGACTAGATCATCTACAGTATGTAACAGGGAATCTGTTTCCTACAGCCTTCTGTTCAGAATCCCTGCGACGTGATTAAACAAAACGATCAAATCAGCCCTGAAAGAGTTACGCAGAAAGAGACAAAAACAACAAATCGGAAAAAAAAATAGGAATGATATTTTATTCAGCAGTTTAAAAAAAATAAAACAGGTGTTTGCCTGTTTTGGTTCTCCGACAATGACCTTTTTCAGTGGCTCCTGCTAATACATAATTCATGGTTCCCTCTGCACAATGCAGCATGAAAGCAATCAGGCTAATTGGTTCTCGTTCACTTGTGGGGGTGCTCTTCTCTCATTGTGCGTCTCACTTGTCCTGCCACCCTTTTTAGGAAGCACATCGGAAGGTTAATTTAAGTTTACTTGCCGCTTGCCAAGTAAAACAAAAAAAAAATACTAAAGTTTGGAATTGCGGATGAGGCTTTAATTGAGGTTGATAATTATTAACAAATGATTCCCAGTGGCGGGGCATTTTCATTAGCTAATGAGAGAATTTCAATTTGCAATGGGAGTAGGCTCTTTGATGTGGGACGCGGTTGCCATTTTAAAACTGTTTGTTTATCCTCTAGTCCAGAGCCATCACCAACCACTGTTCACCACAGCTGGGGCTGTTGCCTCATTAAGTGACTCAATTCAGACTGTTTGAACCTCCCTATTAACTACTGCCCTAGCTAAAATACTTCCTTTATTGAGAGAAGCAGCAACTCTTGGGTCACATGGTTTATAAAGATGATACTGTGAGGTATGTGAATCTGCTGAAGAAGGGCAAGAGGCAAAAATGTACTCAAGATTAGGTATGTTTGGTGGCTTCAGTGGACAATGCAAGCCACTACAATATTTAGCAAAATGCAGCACTTATTGGCCTGAATGCAGGCAGGTGGTGTTCAGATCAGGACTGAGGCACACTTGCTAAAAAAAACTGTGAGGAGCTCTCATGGCACGACTGTCTATAGCCAGTGTCATTGTGTCACACCTTTCACAAGCACTACATTCACAATTGCATTCGCACTACAGTCCTAATTTGCATCAGTGGTCTGCCCCTTTAGCTCAGTGGTACGCACACATTATTGGGAAATATTAGGAATTTAATAGTGTCTTTTCAAAGTGAGGAAAATTTTGTATCATGGTGTGAACGAGTGGTTTGCAGTGGAATAGAGACACACAAGACAGTTCACAATGAAAAACAGCTCTTCATTGATGCTGGGTTGTGTGTCAACAACACTTGAAATAATAGGCACAGGCACTACACACCAATGTGTATTGTGCCGTGCTAAACGAGGGTTACAGTCCCGAAATAATAAGACACTTGAATAATTACTCGCAACACAGACACGACCATGTCTCTGGACAGTGGGTGCTCTAGTGCAGGGGTATGGTGAAAGGACAAACACAGTCAAGACAGTGGTGCAGTGTAGTCCGGGGCTTGGTGCTGGCGTGTAGCGACAGCTCCTAGGTTTGTGTTAGCCATCTAGTGAGAACAAACAATGATAATTAGACTTACAAACAAACAAAACATAAAACACTCACGGTACTTTTTACTCTCGCTTTTTTAACCATAAACCAAGGAACAGATTGTTGGGGCCACTTCCCCTAAATACCTTCCATCACGCCCTCTTTCCGTGACTGACACATCGGCGACCACATTACGGCCACGACTTCTGGTATCATGGCCCCGCCCCCTTCCTGGACGGCCGGTTTCTGACTGACCCTGGAATGAACTGCCAAACCATCCAATATGAGGCACACTGTTCCTGTTATACTGTGCCCTGACAGATCGTGAGGGAGATTGTTGACTAGGATTTATTCGCTCTCTGTCACACATGGACATCACTGTCTCTCTTGTGCAGTAAGGGGTTAATGTCCCTATAGTATGTACTATCTGGGGGGGGGGGGATATGGACAGGAAGTAGGCAGGCTGTTGACCCAAGCTCAGTCTTTGTATCACATGCTCTGACACACTTGCTGTTTGTTGTGCAGGACTGATCTCCAATGCAGGGCACTGACAGCTGCACGGGAACTGCAGATCTTCCCAGCGGGGCACCTTCGTTTCCATCTGTCTCCCATTCAGGGTGGCACCTATTTACAGGAACAGCGTCTGCAGTCGACATGAGGTGAAGAAATGTGGGTCTGTGTGTATGCGTGTGTGAGTGTGTGTGCATGTGCACCTGTATGCTTCAGTTTCTGTGTGTTTATGGAGTCAAAATAAATGATGGGTTGTCATAAACTACACAAATGGACCTAATGTTTGAAGATTACCAGTATTTAGATACAAATCCATCTTTTAGGAAAGACCTACAAATAAATTTATAACCCAGAGTTATTGAAATGCAACATCCAAGGTGTGTTGGAAAGCTGACACTTCAGGGTCTGTGAATGAGCGCTGTGTGTGTACTGCCTGAGATTGTGTGTGTGAGTGTCACTGTTGTGTGTGTGTGTGCTTAATTTAACAGGTGTGATTCTGACATCTTAGCATTTGACAGATGGGGACGGTTAAACATTCAGAGTTCGGTTAGATCTGGAGGCTTACGGGGAATGACCCACCAGTGTGACGGCACAGAACTGCACCTGTCTGGTGAAATGGACAGACCTGTCCTGACTGTAAACTCAACTAAAGAAGTACTATCCTTTAAACTGTCCTAAAGAAGTACCATTCTAATAAGAGCCTAGATCACATGCGAATGAGGATTGTGGTTTCAGTCTAGCCCCCAGTGGATAGTTATTATATCCAGTTCACTCTATCCAGTTCACCATCACTCTATGGTATAAAACTTGTACAGCTCACCCTGTGTAATGGATCTACTCCTAGCAGCTGATGGGGTAACTATACAGACATTAGCATAAGACATGTACTTACGTCTCAACAAGTGAACTTCCTCTTAAGTTGAATAGTAAGTCCTTTGTCCTTGAACTGTAAGGTTCAATTCAATGGGCTGAGATGCCAAGCCATTACACCTGCCTTCTGTTATATAAAGCTGACCCCGTCTTCTGTGGTTTAAGACTGTCTTCTCTTGATCACTTGGTTCTGTAAAGCAAAGTGTGAGCAAAAATATCCATGCAAGCACCAGATCAATATAATCAAGCCTGAGATCCACTGTAGCTGGTAATTCGGCTTAGAACAGGCACAACTCATTTAATCTGCTCCCCATCCCATCTAGAAAACCAATGAGAGCAGTCCTGCTAGCTACTCTGATAACACAACAAAAAAGCTTGCTTTTAAAGGACTTGAAGCTACACAGCTCAGCAAACATGTGGAAGAGGAGGATAAAAATAATAATATAAGAACGCCTCCAAGAAAAATAAAAAAAAGATTAAAATGATACATTTTAGTTTTTTTTTTTTTTTTATCCTAGAGAAATTGATAATTAACCTTTTGTCCGTTTCGCTGTTGTGTTTATTTAGCGAGACGTATCTGTGCAGGACTGATAGAGAAATCTCCCCAAAGCATTCCTCCCCTCCCCCCTCCTCTCTGCGCTAAGTCCCTGCTCCACACACAAGCCTCTCCGGGAGATAAGCGCTAAGTCTGTTCAATACTCTGCAGCTGGAGTGCCGTTGCAGCCCACCTCCTCTACCTGCTACCTGCCCACTGACTTATCTCCCTGAAAAACTGGTGATGAGACGATAAGGGGAAAGAACCAGTGCTCTGCACAGTGTCTCTCCTTGCACAGCCCTTGTTTTGTTTTAATGATGGGAATGTATGATTTTTGGTAGGATTTATAATGTGAAATTCAGTCAACTACTGGTGACAGTTCAATAAGCTTTCTTTCTTTCTTTCTTTCTTTCTTTCTTTCTTTCTTTCTATTATTTTATAAAAAAGGGGATGCAATCTATTCTCTTTAACAAATCTGGAGTTGTTTATGTTTCATTTTGTCGCAGTGTGGATGTGAAACTCAGGGCTATCTCAGTAGGCCGGGTTCCTGTGTGAGCGATCTCAGGGCTCGCTAACTCTCGCTCAGAAAGTCCTGAGTAGCATCTGAGTTATGAGGCAGATGCTACTCTCACATCCACCCTGCTGACCAACATCTGTGTGGGAGTTTCACAATGAGTGGTGCGGGCAGTTGGGAGGGCAGAGCCTGGTCCACAGTAAGCAAATTGGCAGTAAGCTGCTGTATATCGCAGTGTAGCAGTACACTCCAGGATTAAGTCAGCCAGGTAGAGTGGAGTCATGCCATGTACTCTTTTCAGTACTGCTGTATATCTATCGATTAAGTGTTTGATGTTATTCATTAACATTCATGCACACAAACACACAGACACACACCCAGGCATACACACATTTACCATGGTGACATTAAATAATTTTTATTCCCCAAGGCACAGGTGATATATGTTTCAAATAAGGGGTTAATCAAGGGTTACATTTTTTTATTTTATTTTGCAAATGTTATTAATAGCACCACAGAATAAGGAAATAACATGATGGGTCATAATGCTTTTGACTGAGTGTAGGGATTTTTCTGGAAGGGAGAGAAGGCTGTCTAGGGAAGGGGAAGCCATCAGAATTGAGAGGAGGGTGTGTAGGGGAGGGGGAGGGCGGGAGGGCTGGAAGGAAGTCGTTGGGCAGTGAGAGCCATGTGTGTCTGGAGAAGAGGAAGGCTGCAATGCACGCGGTCACAGCTGGTTCCTGACAGAGGAAGCCCAGAGTGAAGCTGGATCGCACTCTCCTCATTATCACCATGGCGCAGCTGTTTACCTTCCCCTTGCACTGCTGCTGTACGGTACCCACCCTCCACACACACACACACACACACACAGAGCCTTGCTCATCACACAGAGGCACGCTGCTGCATGACAAGGAGCACAGAAAGGGGAGCTTCACATTGGAGCATCAAACGGGGCATTGCATTGTCTTCTTGATTATCATTGCATTAGTATTATTGAGTCTGACTCCTGTTTAAGGAGAAGAAAGAAAGAAACTTTAGGGAAATGAAAATGAGAAAAGGGAAAAGGGAAAGAAGTCATATAGAAAGAGAAAGGTAAAACAAGATTCTTGGGGTGGCTGTAACTACTTTTACAAAATATACACAGCAGCTAAACATCTCTACTGTTGTTTTCTAACTGTAATATTCGGTCAAGTGAATACCTCCACGGGATGAGAACAGTGTGCAGGTCTGAAAGCAGCCCTGGAGACTTGCTAGTGCTGTGCCTTTTACTGGACAAACTGGAAGAGAAGACACACAATCAGCTCTGGATTGGATCTGGCTGTTGGGAGTGTGATGAAACCACAGGAGTCACAGCACAGGTCTGACCTTCATTGACAGTAATTGTGAGCCGGCATTTCAAATAACAAACCAGCGGATTCAAACTCCCAAAGTCTCAGGTTCGGGGGAATGCCCAAGATGGCTACAGAGGCTCACCTCAAGAGGAACAGGAGGAGACAAATTGGAAAGGCCTCACGCAGCACCGAGCCTGTTATTACCGGGATCCAAACAAAACCCAATTTGGAACGCTGTGCAACCATGCTGGAAAAACGGTCCCTTCGTCCAGTCTCCACTTGCCATCCCAGCTTCCGGAGTTCAAGGGAAATTTCTTCAGGTTAGTTTATGCCTTAACATAGTATACAGTGTTATCTTGGTGTTTTCTTAACTACATGTATATTAAGCAAATATGTACAGTTGGCCTCCCTGACTCTTATAGTATAGCTTTTAGCTAATATAGGTATATATGCTATAGTAAATAGACACTTACAGCCCAGTCATCAGCTCAAAATATTGTTAGAGAAATCTTTTATGGGAATCCTGATAAGACAAATAGCGAAAATCCCTCGGCTTCGTATGTCTATGCCCCTCTCCCTCTCTCTCTTTTGCTGACTGATGAAACTCATGCTGATGAGAGTGCTGGGGGAGTGGAGGGATAGCTCCCCTGAGAGAGAGGGAGAGTATCGACCGGTCTGCCTCTCCAGCACACTGCCCAATGAAGCAGCGCTCAATAAGAAACACACACTGGCCACACAGCACTGCTATCCGCACCATCTCACTGTCTCTATAAAGTAGCTGGCTGATTGGAGATCAGCGTGGACCCATCCCTTTATATAGTCAATGCACAGAATGAGCTCTCAAGGGGCAGACCCTTGAAAGAAATAGAGAATCTGTAATGTGTTTGAGATAAGGTTTGAAATGAGTTCCCGCAACAAGTTTCCCACCTTATCTCTATCTCTCCCCCAGCCCATTCTCAATTTGGTTTGCCACAGAACCCAGCTTATCTCTATCTCTCCCCAGCCCATTATCAGTTTGGTTTGTCACACAACCCAGCTTTCCAATCTTGACAGAAGTGAGTGGTACAGTACACTGGCACTGATGGTCAGTTTGAAATTTGATCATGAGAGAAATACTGTAATTGGTTGGATCATTGACACTTCTTTGTAAAGCAGCACTCACATGTTGCACTGTTGTTTGTCCAATTAAAATTAAATGTTTGTTTGTAGTGCATATTGGAAGGAGTTTTCGGTGCCAAGGTTAACCTGGGAAGCCACACCCGAGAGCAGTTCTGTCCTGAAAAGGATGTCCTGCTGCTAAGCGCAGTATTAATCAGGACCAGCAACACAAATACAACACAAACACCAGGGGTTAGCAAGTCATTGCACTGCTGCAGTGAATAAAACACTCACGGCACAGCAAGGAAACTACCATGTCTAAAAGGGGCCATATCCACTGTGGTAAAATATTCTATCATACATTCTTAGTAGCTCTTTCCCTTTACCGCAGTATATTAGCACAGTCATTTTTGCAGTTTTCCCATGCTTTTCCCTTTTTTGTTAAATGCTTTACCATATATGTACCTCTCTGGATCTTAAATAGGTCCTGAAGGTGAAAGGCCATTTTTGTATCATGAACCTAAGTGTTTGGAATCCCCCTCAGTGTATAAATGCTGCCTGAAGGAAGATTTCTTTGAAAGGCCAGTGTTCTTATTGCGGATTAGTTGTGTTTTGTGTTGTCCAGTGTTTTTTTAAATTTTATTAACTTTTTATTGTTTGAGTGCTTCAATGTAGTGTTTATTGTTACATTGCCTATATAATGTTGAGATGCTTGATCTTGTAAGTGGCCTAAATTATTATTATACTCTCAGTATTTTACTCTCCCAGCATTAATGATCTCCAACTCCAATCTTCTTTTTTGTGTTTAAAAAAGCATATTGAAACAAAGCTGCACTCTGCAGTAAGAGGCACTGTTACCACTGCATCTTTCATTCAAGCAGCAGTATGCTTTTATTACCCAGGGTGAGACACAATGAGGTCAAGTGGCTTTTCCCAAGGTCACACTTTAACTGCTTATTTGCCATCAAGCTTTATAGAAATTATACTAGAAAAAGGTGAAGTTAAGTATTTCCTCTGAAAGCACAGAAAGCATTGGAGGATTCTAATACTGTGGGTGCAGACCAACACAGAGGACAGGGCTGGTCTATAGTGTTGTTCCTTCAAGGAAGTTTAAAAGTTAAGAACACAATTGAAGTTGAACTTAACAGTGGGGGGGGGGGGGGGCGGCGGGGAACTGAAGAAAAGAATGAAGGTGTTGGAAAACTGATGTGTTGTATAAAGTTATGCCATGTTACACCATGTTTACATGTTGAACCATGTTTCTTCCTACATAGCTATAAAATAAACTCAATGGTAGACTAATACTAAAAGAAACTCCATTGAGAAAAACTATGAACTGTTACCATAGTAAAACCTGATTTCCTTTTTAGTCTTGTATCTTCAGGGACTATGCAAAGTAACTAAAAATGTACAAAAAATAAACTGCGCAACCATGAGGGGTGAAAATTATTCTGAAGCTAATAAAAGATCATGCAAACTTACCCCCCCCCCCCGTCCCCCACACACACACACATCATAGCAGGTAAGGTGCATAAAACTTCAGTTAGTTGAATTTCACTGCCGTGGAAGTTTAACGGCAGATGTTTTCGAGCAGAGAGACTTCCTGTGCAATAGCAGATGTCGAAGACCCCCACCACAGCTGGGCAGGTCGATAACTCCCGCGGCAGGGAGATGGTTATTTCACAGCGGCGTGCTGGCTCATTCCGCACTCCTTATCATCACCCTTCAGACAGCACACATGGCTACAGCCCTGCGCAGTGAGGACCCGCGCCAGACCCTGCTGCTGCTCCTCCAAATAAAATAGAGCCGATGTTGTGGACCGCGTGCTGGCTTCCAAGATTTGACTCTCTCATTTATTCTTTGAATCTGACTCACTAATGAAACGAGTTTCGTGCTCAATCTATATAGTCACAGAACCATCACACAATTTGGCATTTCTGCTTGTAAAAGGGCCAGGCCTGAATGAGGGATTGGGTGAAAATCCCCACTGCTAAACTCCCTGCACAATCCCAACCTACCTGCAGCTGTCTTCTTCCATCATTCGTTGTGTGGATGTTTGGGGATGGTCTTTGTTTTCCAGGTTGCAAGTCCAGTCTGGAACCCAGAGGCTCCAGTGGGACATCAGCAATCACTCTCTTTTCAAATTCACAGTACCTATATTAACACATACTAACTAAGAAGTTACAAGTAAGTTAAACTGTTGTTTAGATCAGCACATTGAAGCAGTCTGGTTGCAGTTAATAAACAGTAGATTAAAATACATATTTATGGATACAAATTTTAAAATGATAGATTATAAACCATTATAATATTTTAACTGGGTTTTAGGTACTGTATATCCCTCATAAAAGTACACTAAATGCAAAGCCAATATAGTCCAGAAGATTAAAAACAGCAAAGGACAGGCAAGCACAGAATAATCTTTGGTAAAATCCATGGTAACTGCATAGTGAAAGCATGGTAAACCGGAACCTGACTGTGCAAATTGACTGTGGTATACTTCTCTATGCACTGATACAGCTGTTTGGTCATCTAGTAACATTACCACATACTAAAGAATTGAAGCAACTGCCTGTGTAACTGGACTGCACTGAGTTTCATCACCCCTTCTTATAGTGAGTGTGTATCTCCCCCTCGGCAGCAGGCTTGTGGTTTCAATGAGGAACAGATGTTCAAGCTTCGATACATCCCCTTGCCAAGCTATCTTCAGCTGCAGTTCTGCTTAACTGACTGCTGCACACATTTGCAATTTCTCTTCCCACACACACAGGCAAACACTCACTCTCTCACACTCACACAGTGGCAAACACACTCTCACTCTCACTCTCTCACGCACAGGCAATCACACTCTCACGCACACACAGACAAACACAATGCGCTCTCACTCACACACAGGCAAACATTCATTCTCTCAATCTCTGCACACACAGACAATACTTCCACACACAAACTTTTCTCAAACTCACACTCACACATGCAAATAAACTCACACACACACACACACACACACACACACACACACACACGCAAGCAAACCACAACTTTCTCCCAGACAGGTACAATTACTCCCAAACACACTGTAAGCTATTGAAACACAAGAAAAGTATTCCCATATTCAGAAGGCATGAGCCAAGTGTTAATCTGTTTATCAGCATGTGGACTGTACTGTAAATCCTACAACAATAGATACATTAAGACAAGAATAGGTTGCCGTCACTTTAAAACCAATACCAGACGGCAGGGAGCTGTCAGTCTTGATCTGTTCCTGAGTGACAGGACCTCGTTACCATACCGTCACTGTCTCCATGTGTTATGTTTACAGGACTCGTTTCAGACCAAAATATAGGGAAACAGGAAAAAACTGCTTTGCAAATCTGTATGCATACAAATAATACCGGTTTAGTTTTTTTTAACCAACACAAAGTAGAGTTGATGTTCGCTGGTTGGCCGTTGTTTTTTTTGTTTTTTTTTGGTATCTCTTGGCCAGCATAGGGTTGCCACTGAAACTCTATCCTGACCTTAAACTCCCCTGCCTACCATTCAATCCTGAGTTTCCCTTAGACAGAGGCTATCTTAATGTGTGCCGTTTGTTTTGTGAACATCAGGCCAAGCATTAGAACATAACAAATAAGCCCCTGTATTACTGAGCTAGTGTTATTACGACCCAGAGGTTCCCAACTGTATTTTGAATTGAGTTTCACAAATGTCATGCAATCTTTGAGCCTGTACGATCCCTGTAAGTAGATGGAAACAGATGCACACAGTTTACCCCCAAGTCACATCGCACCAAAGTCTGTGCTCCCATTACTGCACAGGTTACCTGTCAGGCAAAGGAGGTGAAGATGCTGAAGTACAAGGTTTGACATGGCTCAGGGCCTGCGTACATCAGCAAGCTGCTGACCCCACATCTACCAGCACAGGCCTCCTGACCCCTGACCACCAAACTGACAGCTGTATTGTAATGTACAACCTGAAGTGCACTGGCATGACCATTTGCCATGCTCTACAACTGCAGAACCTTCTACTGGGTGACACAACAGTAGACAGCTTTGCAGACAGGCTTTTCTTTTTAGTCAAGCAATGTTAAGGGTGCATATATATATATATATATATATATATATATATATATATATATATATATATATATATATATACACACAGTATATATATATATTACACCACTCAAGGTCAGAGCAGCACCCTGTACAACATATACTGTATATACAGATCTTGTCCTACCATTGTAATTGATGTTATTGGTAACCTATTTTATTGTGCTTTTTGGGTTAACTGGAGAAAAGGTATTTGTCACAAAGCACATAATCTTCCCATGTACTTTGCAACTTTCCTCCAGCACTGCTGTTTAGTCCCAGAGTGACTGCATAACCAAGCCTGCACAATTCTTCGGTATTCCCTTTGCCATACAGCTACATTTGACAGGCACTGCAACCTATTAAAAATAGCATAATACACCTATATTGCAGCTAGACTGTTTCATACCTCTCTATTGTAGGGCAGTCTGACTCCCAGCAGGGACCTCCAGTAGCAGGCAGGCTGGGTTATCGGCTCCCCTTTGGGATCGCACATAAACGCTCCTTCAGACCACAGGCAGCTCGGTAATCCATCTCAGTAACAATCGAATCAGTGACTGCTGAGCGGCCCTCCTGATAAAACTGTGATTGGTGGGGGAGCAGAGGTCAAAGGGGCTTTATTAAACCAACATCCTCGGACTCCAATTAGCCCCACTCCCACCCCCTCTCCCAGGACCAAAGATTCAGGCAGGTTGAACCAACACTGTTACCTGGCTGCATTGCTTTACCGAGCTGTTTTTTAATCACTTAATGGTAATTGATGCCTGTGAAGAAAAGTACTGAAAATGTATCAAGTCATGCTAGCAATGCCAAATTTCCCTAAACTATACTATAAAAGGTGCTAGATATTTAAGCAGATTTGTACAGTATAGTTTACAAAAAAAAACACTCAGAGTCTTACCAGTCTCTGACCACTTTAATAGACAGCTGGGTTTTTTTTTTTTTTAAATAAATTATTGAGTTGTAAAAGTTGATTGCGATACACTGTGATAAAAGCATTGCAGAGTGTAGTGAAACACATGGTAAATAATATGGAGAGATGGCAAAGCATTGCAAAAAAAGAGACAAAAGTATAGTTAAAGCAAAACAAAACGAAATTGTAGCATTATGCAGATAAAAAAAAATAGTTCAAATGAAGGGCAGATAAAATAAACTGAGACTATGGGAGAAAACTACAAGCTCCAATAAATCCTACTTGTATATCAAATTAAGATGATTGTGGGAAACCTTAGCTTTCAAAGCAGCTGCTCTGATTAAAATCATACATCTTGCATTCATACTGTATAACAGATACTGTAAATATGCTTATATATTTATAGCTAGACAGTTTTGGTTGCCAGGTCTAGTTGTATTATCTTGTATCTCAGAAGCCACAGGCAGATGCAGGTTTCTCACTATGGAACCTCTTCTCTGAAACATTACACACAGTTACCTCATTCCTGTTGCTGTGTTACATCACCACGGTGCTGAAACACTTCACTTCTTTTACAACTTTGACATCTGGTAAACTTGAAATATATGAATCACTTACAAATTATCCTTTTTTTGGTTAATGTATGCGACGTGGACAGTAAAGTCAGAATGACGGTTGTCTGTTGATGCGAGAAAACAGCGGCCCCCACAGGCGGTGAGTGGGAAAACAGCTATTTGAAATGTAAAATGAAAACAGATTGGTCTCCAAAAAAAAAGAAATACAGACATTATTACTGATTGTTATATTTTGAGAAAAGGTGTATGCGTGACGAGTGGGTGAAGAAAGTAAAATAGGCCTAATTATGCAAGTGCAAATAAAAGAGCAGTTTGTTTTGCTTTGCAGCTCTCCTCCACACTGACCTAACCCTAACCCTAACCCTAACCCTAACCCACAAGATATGAATAACTGTATCTATGCAATACAATGTACTACATGTAAAATACTATACATAGGGGGAACAGGGAACACTATTAGAACCAGACTCTCACAACACATTTACAACATCAAACACAAAAAAGAGATACAGACACCTTTAGTGGCACACCTTCTGCAACACACCTTGGCATCTCTCAAAGTTACAGGAATCGAAAGAAACCAAAAACTGGTCAAATACAGAAAGAAGAAGGAAAGAAAAAGATTGGATTAACAAACTTAAAACGGTATTCCCATTTGGTCTAAATGTGAGGAATGCTACATATTAAAATTAACAAAACACATAAAGTAAAAAAGATTAGTTCAACAGCATATGATTACAATCCAAAACAAGTAAGATAGTCAGTGCATATTCCTTTCCCTGGACGCCCAATCCCGTGTGTGGGGAATCAAGGGAAAGGAAGTCTCAAACTCTCAACCTACCCCTAACCCTCAACTCTCCCTCCACACTGACCTAACCCTAACCCTAACCCTAACCCTAACCCTAACCCGCAACTCTCTCTCCAAACTGACCAAACGTGACAGCAGCAGATACTTTGGATTTTATAGTGGTTTATATATATATATATATATATATATATATATATATATATATATATATATATACACACCTCCTAAAGAATGCTGTTGTGGGATGGATTATTCTCTTTAAATGTTTTCTTGAATCACAAAGAAGGGTACAAAGGGCAGACATATGTCCCACCTGAGCACCGGTTGGCACTATTGGTTAGTAATTGGAATCTAGCAATGAGATTAGAGTGACATACGAAAAAGAGCTATGCTATAGAGGATACTTTTGCATTTTTCTGATGTGCAGAATCTGAATGAGATCATTGTGTATGTGTGTGAGTGTGTCTGACAGTGTGAGAGACTACCAGATGAAACCACTCACACACACACACACACACACACACACACACGCAGGAGGAGATTGCTGCTGTAACTAGGGCAGTGAATCTTTAGAGGTGGAGTTAGTCTCTGGCGAGCCAGCAGCCAGTGCAATAGCAGAAGCGAGCAGCCAGCAAAGCTGTCAACTTGTGGGGCTGAGAGGGCTGTCAAAGAGAGAGAGAGAGAGGGAGGGAGGGAAATTAGGAGCGCTGGAGAACGGATCTCCGCTCCAGATGGTCCTTTAAACACAGACAGAAGGCAGCAGAACGGAGAGCAGCTATCAGCGCAAGAGTGTGTCTGTGTGTGTGTGTTCGCAGTGGAACCTCAAGACCTTAGCGTACTGAAACACCAAAACGAGGAATACAAAAACGAGAAATATTGTCATCTTTGTGAATCATAATCTAAATTTTAAAAAAAAACCTATTATTATTATTATTATTATTATTATTATTATTATTATTATTATTATTATTATTCACTTTGGTTGTTTACACTGTCTCTAAAGAACGCTTGTTTCATCGGTAATAAAGGAAGTGGCTATACAGCGAGGTTGGTCGACAATAAGCGACCGGCGAAGGATCTCATGCCCAAATTATTCGCATCTTTATATCTAGGAAGAAGGAACAGTGGCACCTAGAAATGCTGGGTTCGTGAAAACAAAATTAAAAAGCTGCCATTGTGAAGTGTTTTGTTTATCATAATGAGTGAGAAGTAGGCAATTTCCTCCTAGTGAAAAAAATAATCATAAAATACACTCTAACCTAACGTGTGATTGTTTGAATCTCGTTTCTGTGTTGGAAAAGAATAAACGGAAGATGAGGCATAAAGGAAAAAATAAAGTATAGGAAAAAGGGGAGACTGCTGGGAAACATTAGAAGAAACTGACATTTTAAAGAAATAATAAAAAAAATAAAAAATAAAAACATATTCAACGTTTTGAAAACTCCACAGGCTTTTTAAAACATCAAAAGGAAGACAAACCAAAGACAGATACAAAAAGGGAAACTCTTAACAGAGTTATTCCAAGCATTGCAAGACGACATTTCAAAAGAAGAAGCTGGGAATTGAATTACCTCAGAAATTATTTCGTTGAAATGTCAATACCGTTCTAAATCCAAAGCAGTCGATTGTATTTTTTTTTTTTTTTTTTTTTTTTTACTTTCGACCGATGGAAGGATTTTTTTAAAAGAAATCTTGAAATGAAGAGGTGCTGAGGTAACTTTAAACACTAGTTATTTCGAACTGGTGGCTATATCTTATCGTTTCTTTTTCTTTTTGTCCAAAAATTGAGGGGTTTTGTTTATTTTTTAATCTACTGTGGATTATTCTTGCGGCAATTACCTCAGTTTGATCTCGACCTCCAAAAAGTAAGTGAATAGTTTTCTCTTATATTTCGTCATATTCATTCACCCTTTAATCACACAATATTTGCCAAAGGATTGATAGGTAATGGTCTACCTTATACACCGATGAGTGTTTAGCTATACATCTGTACCCTGTTTCAATGCACCTTTTACAGATGTAGCATATTGCAAGTATACTTTAACATCAATAATATGAGTACATCGTTTTTCTTTTTATAACGCGCCCCCTATTCTATGTTTGATTTTATGTGGTGTCTTTGCCAGCTGTTTCTAAACACCCCTGTCATTTCAATATAACTGATTATTTTGGTTATTTCTGGAAATACTATATATTGTTTTATGGGTTGTTTGGTAACTGTAAGTATATATGCAAAATATGTGTTCTGTGTTTTTCAAATGTATTATTCTATTTCATTTCAGTTCAGTGTGTTACGTAAATAAATTATTGGCTTAATCAGATTACTGTATGCTTGCATGTTATATACACTATAATCTTGTGCAAAATGTATTTGCGGAACAGTACTGTATATTAAACACATACCTATCTGTGCAAAAAAATGTAAATAAATCTTAAGTTCCGGTCGATTTTCGCGAATCTTTAGATAACTATCCGAGGCTGATTATGCTTTGATCCCACGAACTGCAGCATGCCTGCTTCCGATGCGCTGTCAAGTTTGGAGTCTTGTCAGTGTTTTTTTTTTTTTTTTTTTTTTTTTAAATGAACCTGTAAAATATTTATGTTTCTCTGCTTCTCAGGCATGGGTGCACTGCACTACAATTCAGACACAACGATTGAAGGATTGTCAGGTTTGATACAGTGTGCTGTACATAGTCCAAAAAGAAGCTTCTTTCTCGTTCTACAGAAACAGAACGACATTGGTTCTGTTGGTCTTTCAAATAAACTCGTGCTAGGTCTATAAACAACCATTCTAGGCTTACTGAACATATATCAGGATCTGTATAAAACCAAATAAAACCATTATCCATAATTCGGTGCTTGATATTTATACATTGAAGTATAAGGAGTGGTGTGCTTTGCAATAGGAGTGTGCCTAGCTAGTTCTTTTTTATTTGGAGAGGTTTTCTGCAGGATTATTTAAACAGTCTGTTTATTGTGTTCCCTGGCAGTGGTTACTATTTATAGACTATATGAGTAATATTGTCTGAGATACAATATTTCGATTGATGGTTCTAGTATTTTGCATTGTGTTGTATGCGCTCCGTATCATTTCTGAGATTGGGTAATGGATACGTATTTGTATTTCAGCACTAGACAGAACAGGTTCTCCGATTTTAAAAGGACATTTGAAATTTGTCCAGAGCCAGGACTGTAATGTAATGCTCATTGTTTCACATTCGAGTGTAATGATAGCGGGGTTAGGTTAGAGGTGTAGCTGTGTCTGTAGCCACCTGTTCTGGATATTTCTGGGGTTTTTTCTATTATTATTTGGCGGCAATGAGTTGAAGAGTAAGAAGATTTAGTCATGGGATAAACCTGCTGGGGCAAACACTTCCTCAAAATAGATCCATGGAAAGAAAGAGAGAAAGAAAGAAAGAAAGAAAGAAAGAAAGAAAGAAAGAAAGAACAGAAAAATATCAGTGAGGAGTATTGTAATTTTATGTAGAATTAAACTGTAAAACTTGCAACCTGTAATAGCATCAGAATAATATCTCATCGCTCTATCAGACTGTCATTCAAAGTTGGTTCCCACTGTGCACCTAACAATATTGCATATAGAAAGGCTAACAGAATCCTGCTTAAATCCTTCTGGTCTACAATCAAATGAACTGCAAAGATTAGCACACATAGTCCCCTTCCTTTCTTCAGCATTGCTTTTATGTTAAGATATCTATCTATCTATCTATCTATCTATCTATCTATCTATCTATCTATCTATCTATCTATACATATATATATATATATATATATATATATATATATATATATATATATATATATCGAGAGAGAGAGAGAGAGAGAGATAGAGACTGAGAGAGATAGATATACTGTTACACTGTACCACTGTAAATATGATTAAAAGGGTTTTCTTTTATAATATTCTGTTTATACTGAGGGGTTCTGAACCCAGGAGAAAAAACACTCCTACACATCACTTTCATGTTGATCAATGGATTCCTGGGATCTGAGAGACAGGCAGCCAGTTCAGTACAGACAACTCAGTACTGAGGAAACTCAGGATTGACATCACGCAGGCAGACGTTAAGTTATAAAGTGTTTTTTTTTTTTTAAATGCTCTTTAAATTAGAAATGTAGTACCTTTTTCAGAAAGTACGCACATTCACTTGCGTACTTACCGTTCACACAAATTGCTGATGAGGATCCACAACACAGTCTAATAGCACATACAGATAGGAGGAATACCCTTTATAATATCAGCTGAGAGGGGAATGTACAGCTCCAAGCATGTAGATTATTCCATGTGGAAATCATAAAAGAATAGTGAATCTGTCACTGCAAGAACACACAGAGGCAATATAATTCAGAGAAGACATTACAAAGATTCCTTGTGGTTTGCGTCATGCCTTTTTTACCTGTGTTTTGATTGGTGACAGCAGAGTGTCAGCGCCATTCCATTCACAAAATATGATTACTTAGGTTTGGCAGCGATTTATGTTAGGCTTTCAAAACCAATCAGTACTGTATGATAAACGAATAAAGGGTACTAATATGCAGTGTTTCTTTATATATTTGTTTTACCTGGTTGAAGATATTTAAACTCTTTTAAAACAAGTTTTTATAGGTAGGGCTGACAGACCAGCAAAGGGTTTATAATCCGGACACCTATGGAGTTCTACTGTACATGTATATCAAAAAAAGAAGTTGCTAAAATGTTATTATTAGACTACAGTTACAATACAGAGTTGTTACAGTGTAGCTGTACTGCAGCTACAGCACAGTTAACTCAAGGCCAGTGCTTATATAATTTATTTGCAGTTTTAGCTATTCTACAATTTATTTTGGGGTCCATTCAATCCAAAAATGCAACGCTGTGCTATTTGCTAATGGCGACGACGTTCACTTTCCAGAGGCATGGTATAGGTGTTTTAAGTCATGGGCTTATTGGATATTAACATGAGTTTGAGGTATTTTTCTATTACAGTGGTGTGTTTGGAGCATGTCATTGTATGTCTAAAAGTTTGATTGAATTATGCCATTGAGTAGGGGTCAAATTGTATTGAATCAACACTGCAAGTTCAATTCAACACAAACTTGCACTTACACTTCAATGGAAGTGTGTCTTTATCAGATAGGCCAGCTCCCATCTACAGGTTTTCTTCACATGTGTTTGAATCTACAGCGTCAGTGTTTTAAATATTTAAATCAGGGTGCTATTCTTACAACAATATAGTTTAAAGCTGTTGCATTACAACAGTACCAGAGGAGCTTTACTGGGACACCACACAGCTGCCAAGGAAAACCAAAGCTATATAATCACTTTCATAGAAGCATATTACTCTCTGATTGAGTGGTGCATTAGACTTAGGGAAACTTTACAGTAATGTGAATTAATGCTATTATTATTATTATTATTATTATTATTATTATTATTATTATTATTATTATTATTATGAGTACTGTAGTAGAATACAGTAGTCTGCTTAGACCCAGGTTTGACTAGGGGGTACCTGCAGGATGAAACCATTCTTGTGGCGATGTAGCACTGGAGGGCAGATGATTTGCTGTCCCCTAATTAATAAGAGGAGCAGATGGTGGTGGGCAGAAGATCACTGTGCTATGAAATCCCAAAGCCACTGCGAACCAGCAACCTGCAGGTGTATTAGCCAAAATATAATTTCAAGAAGAACCCAGCTTGCAGCGTCCCAACACAACAGCTAGACAATCAGACAGATAGGGGAACTGTCGTCTAATAGGTATGACAGGTGTACTTTCAACTTGATAGTTATTATTATTAATATTATTTGGTAGTATTATTATTTTTCTGCATATTACTATATTATTTCATAGTTTAGCTGCCTGTGCATTGTCTACTTTATCTTCTGTTGACAGTTCAATTTGTTTGCATTCCAGCTAAGGTCGTTTTAGCTCCACCGCCTTGAAACGTGCTAACCGCTAGCCATGCTTCTGTTTCTGTTTGCAGCAGGAGGGGGTTATAAATGTCTCTGTTATAGTTTTAGAAGCAAATGAAAAAAATGTATACAGCTAGATTTGTTTTGCTGAAATCCTGGTAACTGATAAGATTGTAAAGGTGGCTTTAAACAATCAAATCACAAATGCTGGGACAAAACCTGCAAGAAATATCAAGTATACATTTGGCTAAAGAAGCTGATAAAGGCGACATGCGAAAGCACATTTTAAACCCTATTGAGCATTATGCAGATGTACTTAGTGTGTGTTTATTGTGGGGAACACAAAAAAACAAGACTCCAGTGAATCAGCAGATGAATTCTCTTACACAAGCCCGCAATCTGAGACTGAAAAGTTTTTTCACAGTTTTACAATCCAAACCCACAAGCACCCTTACCACATATCCAGGGGGATTACTGTGCAAGCCCTAATCAACTAACACACTAATGCCATTGTATAGTTACATGAATGGGCTCCACTAACATTCATCAGCGGGATGAGAGCATTTTTACTGTGAGGGGCTGGAAATGGCTGTTTTTTTTAGAGGTCCTAAAGGCCCAAACACTGAGGCCCTTGGTGAGGCTGTTGCCAAAATAAACACTTTACTTGATTCCTGGAGTGAGGAAATGAATTTCTGACTGCAAAAATGAATTTCTGAGCTGTGAGGTGGGAGCTGGGAGCCGTGAAAGTGATGTTGGAAAAACAGACTTCAGGACCAGGAAAAGCAATCCAGGGTAGAGACAGGGGAGCAGTGTGAGGGAGAAGATGAATGGGCAGACATTCTACTTAGCTAGATAGATGTACCACGTATCTTAATATAAACAGACAATATAAACTAGCTTGTCTAAAAGACCTAATATCTGATTAAGTAGAGGCTCTCAAAGTTTTTTTTTAAAACAATTCGGAGTCGAAACTGAAAACTGAGGGAAAGGCAAATCACAAACAAGAAAGGCAAATTGTACTGTACTTCAGTAAATGTAAATGTTTAATTTTCTCTGTAAGTATCATAAAACATGTCTCCCACCACGACAGTCAAATACCACTTTTGTGTACTGCAGCTTTATTGGCACGTTAGCCCTGCTACAACTTTTATTAAATGTAATTAAGGTGACAGACAAAAACGTCTGCTTGCTCACACACAGTGATGCAAACATACTGAGATAACGCACAGAGAAACTCAAATCTGGAGATTATAAATCAAGGCTGTAACTACAGAGCTTTGAATCAGCAGTAACCTAAAATGGCAGTTCTGCTGCAGATTAGCGGCCCAATTGCTATGGTTTCTCGCTGTTTATGCCTCAAAACACTGGGAACAGTCCCCGTTTAAAAAGCGCATGAGCTTGAGTTTCCTCCACATGTGTTTGAAATTACAGCAACATGGTCAGCTCCGAGGGGAAAACCTGTCAATAGACCAAACGAGCCAGCTCCCAAACATCTGGGCAAATTAGAAACATATTGAACCAGCAGTGCAAGGAGTTGACGCAACGCAGCCAGCAAATTCTAGAGACCTTCTAGAAAAGTGTGTGTGTGTGTGTGTATGACTGTCTGTGTGCGCGCCTGCGCTTAATTTGCAATGACGGAAGCAAAGGCATGGTTTAGAAATGTACATACGACATGTCAGGTCTCACTTGGCTGATTTACTCTGACACCAATGTAAAGTTCGACATAGCAAAAATGATCTATTCATGTTGCCAAACTGGTACATAACAACTTAGATGCAGGAGCTCCTCAACCCTGTATCAACAAAACACAAAGAATGGAGAACCTATGTTAAACAGGTTTCTGCACCCCCGTACAATTCTGTATCCCTGATGATTTATTTGCTTCTTTAAATAGGCAAAAATATTTATTGCAGAGAGTGAGGCCTGGAAAAATAATGGTTTTCTGTAGCATTGGAATTCAAACATTCTGAGGACATCTTCAGATCTCAGGCTTTATTTTGCTCTAGCCCTGTCTCCAGTGTCTCTCTCTCTTTCTATATATAGTACAGTAGTATACAGTATATGGTTTCAACAGTCATTCAGTATTTACACAACGCAGTTGAAACAGTCTTAGCCATGTCTACATTGTATAAAATATCCATTGCAAGATTGGCTTATATCCCATCTTTGGTATTATACATGTAATTAGGCTCCCTACCGCTTACCCCCCCCCCCCCCCCCCCTTGGTATCAAAGCAAGGGCCAGTTGCTTTATATGATGAATTGAACATGATTGCAGGCTGCACACTACATTTAGAATCTAGAGGCATCTAAAAAACTGTGGGCACGCTTTAGCTTTGCAGAGCAGAATTAGCAGACAGCAGCGTTGTGACATGCATATTGGATTAAAAGCTGTTATCTCCCTGCAACAGAAGCTCTTGCTATCGGCTGTTACCATGTATAAATGGGTAACAGGGCAGCAGTGTTGTTCTTCAGTCAATTACTTACACCTTAATCTGGACCGTACCTGCTTCACCCTGTCAACAGAAAGAGCATTGTTCCTAAAATTGGAACCTGGTGAAGTCAATGCTCCTTTGCATATATATATATATAATTGCCTTTCCAAGCAAGGTTACTTTAGCACTTGTATGGTTTAAAGCCTTCTGTACTGCAGGGAAAAAAGTGCAGTAAATTAGCAGCTATGACATAATAGCTTAGATAGGCTGCAGGTTAATAGCTGTGCTTTAACTGTGATTAAGATATTAATAGTGATTCTAAATTGGAATTGTAATATATAGTTGCAGTAACTGCTTAGCCAGTTCTTTTTGAAACTGAATAATGAAGGGTTATTTGTACTTCCCACTTTGTATTGCTTTATACCTGGAGTTGTAGCAATAGTAGGATGGTATCAGTTAGATTAATGGACATAATAAATGTTAGGTACCCCAAATGTAGGGAAGAAATAGGAAAACTATGATGCTCTATCAGTCTAGAGTTGCAGCGTAAGCCCTGGAAGGCAGGGATACTGTAGATTACTGGACAGGGATAGATGGTTATCTGATCTCTTCTTGTAATTGCTTTTCTGGATAGTGTGTATTTCAAAGCTGATTGATTTAGTGTACATTGTGAAATGATCCAGTTTGTGATCCATGCTTGATGATGGCACCCCTCTAGGGACCAAATGCAAATACTACATACATACCGGTTTTGTACAGAAGTACACTGCACAATTAATTGCAGGAGTTACGACTGAATGAGATAAGTAGTAAAAATGTAACATTGTAAAGAAGGAGGGAGGGAGAGAGATTGCAACAGAAATACCTGTCCGCTCTGAAATGGATCTGTCATGTTTTTAATTTTCAGTGTTATATTTACAATATACTTTAAACCTGGATGTGCGTAAAGAACATATTCTATAATATATCCACCTGAGCAAAATAATATTTTCCAAAAAACTGTCCTATAACTATATCTTAACAGTGACAGCTTGAAATACTGCTACGATTAAACTATAAATTAGGACCAAATTAGTCCAAACCTGGTGTTTACTTAAGACAAAAATACACAACTCACAGACAAAGTCCCCTTTTATAAATTATATAAAGGACTGCAGTATTGAGGTTCATCGTCGTTTTGATCAATATGTTAAAAAAGCTCAATTGAGCACCTAGATGACTATGTAAATAAAGCATTATTGAATCGAATTGGGCAAAGAAAACAATAACACAGGGAGGGAGGCAGAGGGGAAGAGAGAGATATAGAGCAGAAGCAGTGAGGGAGAGATTAGGTCAGTGAATCAGTACGAACAGGACTGCAGGGGCCAGCAGTGGTTTAATTAACCTATATAAGACTGCAACATGGACTGAGGCACTCTCTCTTACTGCCTGACTGAACAACACTGTGTAGGATTCTTGGTATTCTTGCACTAGCAGACAGATGCTTAGTTCAGAGAACTGCAGTAGAATTGCAATACACTCGTGCAAAAAGGTCAAAATGATGTGTTTGGTTAAAATTGCTAAACAAGGCCCTTCCTGATGTTTTACATCTTTATAGAGACAGAAATGCACTAACGGGACTGTGCTGTTACATTTCCATGACCTGGGTACATTGTCTGAGTTTAGCTCTGTTCATTTGCAGTCACTGCAGTCTGTATATTTTCCAAGGGCATTTCTTAAATGGCAGCTTTAAATTGCAGTGTTACAGTGTAGTTTAAACAATTTAGAGTCTGTTTACTAATGTTTTATAGAAAACAAGCCTGGTTTGTTCATATGGATAGCCTGGGAGTGTAATTTGGCACTCTCCTGCTATTACGTGCAGCAGTAGGAGGTAATAAATGTCAGGTCTGTCATAGGAAGCAAACGAGATACTGGACAGGAAAGGAAACAGCTATTTAGTAAACCCCCTTAAACATGTCTTTAAAAAAAGCAGCACTGGGCTCTAAATGACGGATCTGTGCTCCAGTGCAATAAAGGGTTGGTTTCAATGCAGGGCTTGTGCAAGTGTGATAACAATTTCAAAATAAATAATGAAATAAATAATAAAATAAATAAATAAAGGAATGAATGAATAAGTAACCTCTGAACGGCATCTGTCCTGTATTTGCTCTCGTCCATATACACTGATCAGTTGTGTTTGTTTCCATCACAACACAAACAGCAGCTCAGCGGTTTATTCTCCAGTGTTTTTCTGTGTCTCTGGTGGCAGCTGGTGTGGGGGTGTGCTGTTGTGTTCCCTGTCTCTCCGAAAAACCAGGCACACCTGTCAGACAGGAAGTGCAAATCCAGCTTCCATTCTGTTTCCTGGTAACCTCTCGACCAGATACTTCACTACCTCATAGAAAGAGAGGGAGAGAAAAGAGAAGGGAGAGTGACGAGAAATAAAATAGAGTGAGAGAGAGAGAGAAAGAGGGAACAGATAGAGGAGAGGATTATACAAAAGAAGAGGTAGATGAGAGTGATGAGGGAGAGATAGAGATAAGGCAAAACGGGAACAAGAAGAGACAGGAAACACAGAAAATAAAAATATACTGCAGTCTGACTGAGTCCATTCAGGTATCCGTATCGAGAATGATTAGTAAACCATTCAGTGCAGAGGACTCAAAACAGGAAAAGATGTCAAGCATCTGGCCCATCAGTGTCACGTATTATTTCCCCTTTTTGAGCAGGGGTTTCTATTTAAAAACAGTCCTATGCTTTACAGCAAATGTAAACCAGGGCTGTGGGCTCAACAACGTTGCTCAACGAACCGGAACATGGCAATAACACTGAGCCTTGTATATATGTAACTGTGTTGTTACATAGAGAGTGAGGTGACAGGGAGCAAAAGGCAGGCTGTTTGAGTTGTTTTCTCTTAGCAGCCTGTTGGCTTGTCATCCGCACTTTTTTTTGTCAGAATCCTCAAGACGGGTCCTCGTGGGGGGCCTGGCTCCCTATTCCCAGGTTGCCCCTCGCACTGCCTGTGTGCAACTAACAGGGTAATTAAAAGCTTGATGAGCTAATTGGTGTTCGGTGGAGCTGCAGATGTTTTGACAGGAAGGCCTGTTTGTGTAAACACAGGGAGTAAACAAGCTGATCAGGTAGGCCTGTGTCGGGTTAATTACCAACTTGTTCTCCTCCCAGAGCCAGAGACAATCATTAGCCCTGTCCTGTGACCAGAACAGTACACACCTACCTTACCACAAGACCCAGACACTCTACATTTAAACACGCAATCCTAAATGACTGGTTAAATAAAATAAAATACATTTAAAAATATAAGTCAAGTATACAAACAGTTTGTGTGTGATAACATTGCTCAATATTGGTCTTCTGAATTTAGTTAGCGAACTTATTGTGAAAGCAAGTGCAAAGGCAAAAAAAAACACAATGAAAAACAATTGAACCAGTATAGAAAAAATTAATTGGTTCTGTTTGTTGGAATTGCAAACTTCAGTAGGCCACTGACTGGGTTTGGCAGTACAGTACTAAGTAGACCTGTAGTTTGTTGAGGTGTACTTAAAACAGTCACAAATGGTCCCTCTCATCTTGTTCTTTTCTCTGTTTATACTGCTGTATCTCTCTAGTACACTCTATTTTTCCCTGACACTCTTCCTTTCTCCCACAATGCTTTGTTTCTCAGTGGCAGGTGTGTGTTGGTGCCCTCAATCCCCTTCTCCTCAGAGCTGGCAGGTGTGTGTGTGTGTGTGAGAGAGAGAGAGAGAGAGAGAGAGAGAGAGAGAGAGAGAGAGAGAGAGAGAGAGAGAGAGAGAGAGAGTTAACGGTGGAGCTGTGCCCTCAGGGCTGCCTGTCCCCAGGTGGCAGAGGAGAGATGATGATTATTAAAGCCAACCTGCAGATGGCCCAGGAGTACAACTTTAAAAATGCCTCCAAATTGCCTGAACAAGAGAGACAGAGAGGGATAGAGTGTGAGAGAATCTGCCAGTCCAGTAAATTAATGGAAGACATGAGTGGTTTACCTTTCTACAAAGCTGCAGCTGCCATTATTTTAAAGTGTTTGGTTCTCCTACCACTTGCTCTTCAATCCCTTTCTCTCCCTCCCATACTGCAGTAGGTCAATGGTTTTCATAAACAGGAGCTTGGTTTGTATTTGTTTCTGTATATTAATGCAAGTTTATAATCATTAAAACTGCTGTTAAAATATTACATTCTTTAAGTAATGTATCTGTTTAGGCCGCCTTGAAGGCTGCACTATTTCCCTTTTTCCCTACAAATATATTAACAGTATTATGGTTTAGGGTTAGGGAATAGTACTGCAAGGGCATACTAATGAGAAAATCAGACATATCATCCTGATTTAGCAAAGCATGATAAATATATAGTATATGCATTGAAAAACTACTGATTTACTGTGTACCAACTCCATTCCAGCTCTATATGTATGTATATCTTTCATTCCCTCTCTGTCTCTTTTCCCAGCCCCCCTCCCTCGCTCTCTCCCTCACACACTCGCTCTCAGTGTTGTCTCTCTGTGCCAGCGCCGACTGATATCCTAACACAGTCCAGATGGGTCTGATTGGGGAGTTGTTCTTGGCACCAGCCGCCGCGGCAGAATGTCACAAATACTTTCCTTTATTTAGGAATGGCTTGGGGTTAGGGACCGGAGTGAGAGAAAGACTCTCCCCACCATCTGGATTTCATTTGCAGCCATTCGGAGAGTTTGAAGCTTTTTTTTCTTTTTATAACAACATACAAAGTGTAACCACTTCGTGCCCAATTCCCAAGCACAGAAGTTCAAGATGGGCAAGGCCAAGCCAGGTTTGAGCCTAAAGTCTTGCTAAATATTATTTAATTGATAATATATTTCTGTATTAAACAGCTTTGACCAATATTGCTTTTATAAAACAATTAATGACAAGAAAAATTGTGAGCAGTTATTTTTAAATAAACTCCAAAAATGGACATGGCTAATACTTCAACAAGAGATGAACAGCTGCTGTTGCGCATGGAGTTTTATATTTACACAAGCAACAGCAGGTTAATATACATATAACGACTGAGTTGTGCTAAATTATAATGCTAAACTAAGCTCCTGCATGTACCTGTTTGGTCCAACATCTTCCATGAGATTAACAGTTAAGAACATAAAACAGGATGCAGGTCTGGTGCTGTATTTTGTAATTCGAAAATTTGGTGTGTCTTCTCTAACCACTTATTCAGTGAGGTCCAGTATTAAACCCAGGGCTGGATTCTCGCTAGCCTGGGCTCACTGGACGCTCCAGACATTTCCATTCCTGGCAAAGGCCCTTATATGGACGGGACTCAAGAAAACTGAGTCACAAATGAGAAAAGAACTTTCTTTTCCCCTGCAAAGTTAATAAAAAAAAAAGAAATGAGACAGTAGAAACTCCCAAATCCGTAAAGTAGGTCAGCCTCGGACAGAGAGCTGGAAAAAAACTGTCTGCAGCGACTGATTGAAACAGCATCTGGAAATTCGTCAAATTACCTTAAAACGTCTACTTTAACTGAGGGGTTCTCTGTTGTTGGGCTTTGATAATATCACACCAAGTGGTGGAACCACTTTCATAATGAAAAACAACTTGAGTGCAGTTTTGCAGCACTATAACTGCAGTTTACATTGTGAACACAGTTTAAAAGACAGGTGTGTTTCAATAGCATTTGCATGGATTGGTTCAGTGTGTAATTATCTGTTTATTTAACTGGCTGATAACTGATGGGTATATGTAAATTAAGCTTGTGTGTATAGAAACCAGTGTGGAAAGCAGTTTTTTTAACAGCAGATAGAAAAACATACTTAGGTAGCCTGATCTGGCGTTAATTCCAAGCTGTCATATTACTGTTGGTTCTGTTTTCACCATATTGCACAGGCTTGTCACTATAATTGAAAATCAATATTGAAATAATGGTAATTAATAACACCTTAAGAGGCAGGAAAATATTAGGGTTTTTGTTTTTGTGCATCACAAGTTAGTATACTTTGGGCCAGTAATCTTGTGAAATGCTGAGTCGATAGATTCTCATGCCAGCTCACAAAGGGTTAAGTGGCCCCAGGTGTCACAGATTTGGGGGTTTCGGGGTGTCTGGGAGAAAAACTGCAATCCTAATCCGTCTGTTTTGATGGGAGTCCTGGATTTGTGTTCAGTCCTCCGTCGGGCTGATGGAAAACAGATGTGGGCAGGCAGGCGGGCGCGAGGCCAGAGCAGCTGGGAGAAATTAAAAGCAACAGCATTCCAGGAGAGCAGGAGACAGGGCAGGAATTACACTGAGAGAGAGAGAGAGAGAGAGAGAGAGAGAGAGAGAAAGAGAGAGAGAGAGAGAGAGAGAGAGAGAGAGAGAGAGAGAGCACAAAGCCAGATGAATAAGTCTGGAGAAAGAGAATGTCTATATGCATACATGTGTATGTCAGTGTGTGTCCTTGTGTGTCTGAGTGTGTATAGGATACATAGGATGGATCGTAATTTGATTGCACAACCAATTTTATATTATGTGTTTGATACCTACACATTGCAATAGATGTTTATGGTAACACAACACATTTTATCAAGGCATGAAAATGCCTTTCATTTATGCATTTCATATGCATTAGAGTCTAACCAGTATGGGGTCTGAATGAGATCAAAGTTTATGGCGATACCACAGCTGTACCCCGTCATAACCTGGGTTTAATACAGGACCCTGTTTCTCAGCACTGTCCCCATTACTTAAAGGGTAGTCTATTGGCAACATATTTGCAGCCTTGCTTGTCCCCATGTGTGTGTATGTTTGCCTGTATGCGCGTGTTCAGTTCTCATCAGTGTGTTTTTGTGTGTGTGTCTGTTTGCGTCTCTTTGTATCTGCACCATGTAATTTGTCTCAGCTTGTAATGAAATGGCCTCTCAGCCCACTGAAGTGAATGGAAAAGCAAGGGCTGGACGCGAACCACAAACCATACGGTTCAAAGAAGAACGACTTACCATTCAACTTATGCAGACGTCAGTATTATTAACTCATCACAGCCATACTCTAGTTTTGTTTACTTGGAAACAGCACAATTTATTTCTCAGCTAATAGTAATGTAGTGAGGAATAACTGTTACTGTCAATACAAAACCTACCGTTCATTAGGCCCCAGGGTACTATAAGGTATCAAAGTGCAAAATTCATAATCCCACAATATAATCCTACTGTATGGATTCACTTAAACAAAACATGGTTATAGCTCATAAAGTAATTCTATAAATCAAACCGCTTCCATTCACTCTGCAAGTTTCACATGTGCAGAGTTCAAATGTTTTCTATCACTTATGTATCTGGTGCCACTGGTACCATGTCAGTTGAGAAGGTGTTAGAGAGGATTTCACTAGCCTGAAAGAAATGCATCCAAACTGAGATCTTTCTTTAACCTAGTATGGTACCAGATATCAGTTCAAATGTGAAATGTGGTTAAGTTTATTGAATCCCATTAAACTCTTGATACTCCAGCAAAGTACATGGGATCCACTCTGTAAGATCCCCAAGCCTGGGAAAGCGCCTCAGCTGTGTTTAATGCATTATAAGATCTCGTCTTGCCGGGACTTAACTCTGTCCTTCAGCGGCGATGGGAGCACAGCTGGTCGCAGATGGTGTGGACATATTTTCCAATGTATTAAAGTGAAAGCCAGAGATGTGTCCTGCCCTGTCCTTTAGCTGTTCAGATTAAGCAGCTGTTTGTAATCCCTGCTCCGGCAGAGCAGGCATACCGAGTTCAGTTCCTTTTCCAATGCTTCACTCTAGACCTGGGGACAGGCAGCAACCTTTTTTTATGTAAAAGATTTTAGAGCAGTTGCTATGCAGACAGAGGCCTTGATGTTATTGGTCGAGCCTAACACATCATGTTGTTATTGGCTGTGTCGTTCTTGGTGTTCTCTAGTGTTTGTGTTTTTTTTTTTTTTAGTAGTAGCAGGCTCCTCAGTGCACACCTTATCTTATGCACACCTAAGAGACATACTGGGTCACTGAGTGGAACAGATATTTCTCTCTAGTAATTGAAGAGGCTGACCTCCGCACTAAACCCTTAAGGTCACAACCTGATCAACTACAGAATTTTACATTGAACTTTAAAGATTTTTGCTAATTTCTACCATTTTATAACACTGCCAATTAGTGTTGCGCCGATGACGAGAGTTTTCAATGAAGTGTTTCTAGTTCAACATAAGATTAGTAATGATAATCAACTAGACATTGATTATCTCCAAATGTAATATTTTACATATAAATAAGCTGATTAATTATTTTTACACTTGTCAAGTAGTAGTACGGCCAGCAGAAGGGCCTCGGGAGGCTTCAGAAGAGAAGAGCAGAGTTTCCCTCTATTCTAGCAGCACTGCGCAAAGGAAGGCTGTGCAAGGGTGAACAGTGGGTGTGACATACTACATCATAGACTTTTTGGACTACTGTGGCCCCTGGTGTTAATAATATTGACAGACTGTAACCCACAAATAGATGGGTTGTAGAGCAAGCCTCTATTTTTGTTCACATTGTAGCTGGTATATTTACTCCCAGAGGTATTTTGTATTAAAGCAGTGGTAAAAGTAGCATGTGTTTACTATGCAAACAGCAAGGCAGGGCATGTATTTCAACTCCTTACCTCACTGTGGCTGTCCTGTCCAGTGTCCAATGCTAATGAGGGCAGCAGACTATGTAATCCCCTGTGCCTACTGGGCCTGTCAGCTGTCATTTAGCTCTGAAACCTGTTAAAAATACACTTCAACATAGACAAACACACACAAACCCACAGACTGGGTAAACGGAGGTGTGCTGTGTAGTAGGGATCCAAGTGTATCTCAGTGTATCTCAGTTCATGAGGTCCTGCTCAAATGGGAGTCCAAGGTTCTACATGCAGGTTAGCTGTGATCTCAATAGACTGTGCTGTTGGCCAAAAGCCAGTTAACCCTTCTCTCTCTCTGCAGCTGCTGTACTCACATGCCAGGTGCTAATTGCTGGTCTATTCATGGTTTGGCACAAGTGTCCAACGCTTGGTTATTTCTGAGTCTGTCGTTTGTTGAACATTCATTGAAGGAGCTGGAGTCTCCTATGGTTTCTCAGACTGCTGTTGCAAAGAAAGTTGGCGTGTCAACATCACATGTGCGATTAATTTTGTTTAGGAATAAAAAATAAAAAAAACATTAAAATTATATTTTAAATTCTGTATTTAACATTTAATCATAATGTGATGTGATTTCAGGCCAGTGGCTCTGTCTAATTGATTTTGCAGCTTCCAGTGTCAGCACGAGGGGATTGACATCTCCAGCGAGGTCACTGTAAACCTATCTGCGCTGCCCTGCGAAACCCATCACAGGGCTCGTATTGATGTTTATATAAGTGCTTGGAGATGGGGAATCTCTTTCCACATTCACTTCCCCTGTCAGGCTCCTAGACAGCCAGCGACTTCTTCTTCTAACACTTTATCTGTTTGCACTCAAACCATAGCAGCAAGTATGTAAACCGATATGTGTCTTTATGTGGTTCAACACACAGCCCACTCTGTGTTTATTGTCAGAGTGTGCTCCTTGGGCTCACACTATGTGTAGTTTAACAGCACACACACACATACACACCTCTGATCAACAGCAGCAGGACATGCAGCCCTTATGATCCTAGAAAGGCAATGCCACCTGACTGTGCCGCTTGCGCCGGCCAGGAAAGCTTGCCTTGTTTGGTCCCCGATCGAGGCTTGGGATAGTTCATGGAAGTGGCCGGCTGTTGACAGACAGCGGCAGGTCCTGCTGCACTTGCCGGTGGCCATCAAGCGCCTGACCTGGGGGTGAGAGGGAGAGACACGGGGCCGTCAGCAGCTGAACGGGAGAGCAGGTGTTCCAGGACCTTTCCAAGCGCACAGACATTTCTGTTTACCTCTCTTCCTCTCTCCGAGCTGCTTCTGCCTCTAGTTTTTTCTTTATCCACCATTTTTACTAATTTCAGGTGCTGCAGTTGTTTTTCACTGCTGTTCTCTTAACCAATTTATCCTGTGGAAATCTCTCTGGTCCACTAACCTCCCTCCTTTTGTCTTTGTGACTCACAGGTAGCACAGTACTGAAGGTTGGAACAATGCCAGATTCACCTGCTGATGTCAAAGCCCAGCCCAGATCAACTCCACCCACCATGCCACCACCCCCCCCCTCCGTTACCCAGGCAGCCAATCGTAACGCTTCCTTCACGCCCACCACAAGTAAGTCATCACCGTGGCAACCGCTGCAGGGTTCTGGAGGAGACCTGGGCTGTGTTTAAAACCTGGTTCAAGTTACTGTCACAAAACTGAGAGATAAACAGCTTGACAGCGGTTCAGAGACCTTTTGAATTATACATTACTAAGTAGTTTTAGTTTTGTAAAAATTAACAGGTGTTTTTTTCATCTTTCAGTTAATTTAAGATGCTTTGAAAAAATACCACATGGTTTCAAACAGCGTTGATGTGTTTGCTCAAAGAACAACCACTGGTCTCAAACCTAACTCAAGACAGTGATCCATTTAGGTAGAAGGTCTGTCAGCATTCACAGGTATCTTTTTGTCATCTGTTTGCAGTAGATTTTACAGCAACAGATTTCCTGTCATAGGTTTCAATACGGATTTCGGAGACTCGTCATAGTGTTTCAGCATCTGAAGCGTGCAAAACTACACAGGGGGTCAAGGTAGACCAATGTGCACTGTGTAACCTTTTCTTATTTGCACCAATTGACATTGGTTTAACTGCTTACACGCACCCAGCGAGTAGCTGTTTTAAGTTAGTGCCGTTAATCTGCAGTCTGCTGTTGTCTGTACTGCCGTTGTCCTGCAGAACTGTAGAGGTGCTCTTTCTCTGTTGCTTGTTTACCTAAGCGATGCAGAGGGCAGCACTCTGATCCAGACTGGTTTCTTCCCTATATAGCAATGGCAGGCCATGTTGTTTCACCTGTTCTCTTGGTCTGTAGCACAGTCTGCTCTTAGCTCTATAACCAGAACGCAAGTGGCTTGTCACATGGTTCCCTCCACACAGAAAAAGGAGGGGGGTTTGATATTCCTGGGAGCAGATTAGCATGGAGGATAGGGGGCACTGAAATAAAAGTGTCGCCCGGGGAGTGTGCATTAACTTTGGTTTAAATAGTTATATTTGAACTGTAGACCAGTTATGCGTCATGGGAAAAGTAGAACATTTGAAATGAAAGTTTTAAACCAGTCAAACAGCAACAACGTAAAACATTTTTACAGTCATAGTACCATATTAATTTGCCTACTGTGGTGTATTTAAGCAAAACTCAAGTTATATGTTACTGGAAAAAATAAAAGGTAATAAAGAGAAAAGGTTACATTGAACCTTTAATTTCTGTGTGTTTGGGGGTGGGTGTTGAACCTGAAAATGGATCCTGCTTTTAGTTGGGGGACACATGCAGGGTTTGATTTAGCAACACACCTGCTATCAGAATAAAAGTAACACCGTGCTGCACACCTATTTTTAGCACCTCTTCAACAAGTTCCCCTAATAGTTCTATTTGTCTGACTGAGAGAGAGAAACAGAGATTTCTTTGGTTGGGTGGTGAGGGGTAGGTGAGGGCAGTCAGATGCTTCCTATATGAAAAACAGCTGTTGTACAGCGAAAGTTTAGTAGATTGGAACAAGCAAAATCAGGGTGATGCTGTTTTGATGCACAACCATCATTGTTTGTAGGCTTGAAATTAGCATTGGGTGAAATTTATGAAATGTATGTGTAAATGCTATGGGCACATTCCTATCAAGTACAGTGAAATCTCTCTATTCCAGCCACCTAAGGAGCTGGCAACTGGAGAGCCGGTCCTAATGGTGGGTCTTTAGATCTTCTTGGGAAGTGTTATTGGTTGATTGATGTTTCTGTCTTTTCTGTGTCAGTGTTGAACGGGAGCAGCCACTCCCCCACAGCCCTCAACGGCGGCCCCTCCACTCCGAACGGCTTCAGCAATGGGCCGGCCATGTCGTCGACGGCCTCCCTGTCCAATCAGCAGCTCCCGCCAGCCTGCGGCGCCCGGCAGCTCTGCAAGCTCAAGCGCTTCCTCACCACGCTGCAGCAGTTCGGCAACGACATCTCCCCCGAGATCGGAGAGCGAGTCCGCAGCCTGGTGCTGGGCCTAGTGGTGAGCCTGCCTATCCCTTTCCATCACTGCCTGTGCATCTGTGTGTTTTGTCACTGTCCTGCATTCTATTTTGTTCTGCAAAGCCACCAGCGCACGTATGGCTTCAATTTAATCCTGTCTTTCTATCAATCTGTCTGTGTGTCATAGAAAGTCCAGAATATAACCTGTTCTGTGTTCCCATAGAATTCTACGCTGACTATTGAAGAGTTTCACTCAAAGCTCCAGGAGGCCACCAATTTCCCTCTAAGGCCCTTCGTCATCCCCTTCCTCAAGGTGAGAGCACAGACAGAAAGCAGCATAAACACAGCACAGCTTCTATGGTTTTTAACAATACTGTACAATGCTTTCTTATCTTTACAACAATTTCATTATGCTGGACTGCAATCTGTTTTAAAATGATATAGGCAACACCAGGCAGCACTCAGACCTCAAATTCCCCTGTGGCCTTTTTTCACTTCTTAGATCAACTTTTTTAGCAAGAACCACTCAATCAGCACACAGCACTGTAACCAGCCTTCAAATCAGCAACTCACCCCAAGGTCATCGTGCAAAAATCTGCAGGAAAACAAAAAGCTAGAGGTATACAGATAGGTAGATAGATCCTACTATTTATATTTTAAGGAATTTTATTTTTTGTCTGGGAAAAGTTCATATCTAGTCCCATGGAAGTCCACTGAGTCCTTGTTACTTTGTGTTTGTGAGCCATGAAGTTCATTCTGGTATCTCACTACACTATATATCTGAAGCCATACTGAAGACTTGAATACATACCTTTCTTTGGCAACTCTAAACTCTCCACTGAAGCACAGAAACCTCTAGCAGAATTTGCAGATAAATACAATCCTGATCCCTGTGCACTATCTGCAAGCTAAATGACGAGCGGGGTCCCATATGGCAATCCTTTGCATTAAAACGGGCACACTTGCGTTAACTCTAAATCTGTCTCTGTTCAATCTTTGGGGCTGCTGAGCGGTGGTGTTCAGCAGGTTTCACAACAGATGTTCCAAAGGCTTTTCTTTCTGCAAACGCCTGCTTATCCCCACCCCAGAGTAACAACACGAAACACTTCTCAATGTGTCAACAGTTGGTTATCAGAAAAAAATATATAAGGGATCTTCTTAACCCTGTACCTTCTTACTGACCATATGAAAAGCAACTGTACTAATGTGAAAATCCAATATTCTACAATGTATAATTTAGGCGGTCACGTGATGTGTCAACAGCAGACAATTCTGACCTGTTTCCACTGGGAGCTACACACTGTAGGCTTCGGTAGCAGCTCTCTAATTGCTGGCGTAGAAAGTAAACACAGAAAATGTACCAAGTACCATAATGCTAATTGTCAGATTATTTTTGCAGGCTACTGTAGAATAAGGCTCATGCTATATGATAGTTATCTGAAAGCCTCATTAGCACAGTACCATTCTCTCTCAAGCTTTTTTCTCTTTTTGCTATTTAGGTTTATAGACTTTATTTTCACTCTGTTACCTTGCCAGCCATCACACTTTCAATTCACTTTCTTTGCAACAGGTACAGTGCTAAAGTATAGTAAATCGGTACTAAAACATGTCTGGGATGAGACCACAAAATGAATTGTAAAGCTGCAGAGCTAATGCAGGCCCCTGCTGTGTCACCGAGCATCTTGTGTGTTTTTTTGACATGACGTCAATTTGAGATCTGAGCTACGGCAGTGTTGCCTGGTTGCGGTTCGACAACAGCAGCGTGTCTCTCGCTCACCCCCACACCCCCCCCCCACGCTCACAGTATGGGGATTGCGTTAAAGAAATGGAACACATTCAGATGAGGAGAGCTCCAATGCTGGGAGCTGCATGATGAACACATGGGGAGCTGGCAAGGTGTCAATTTATAACAAATACAGAAGGAGCATATTAAACAACAGATAGCAGCAGTCTGGACAGCATCTGATAATTCAACCCTACTGTAGCACAGCATGTTTCCTACAGATACAGCTCTGAATAGTTATTGCACATGCTGTGTCTTCGTTGAACATTATCTAAACTGAAAAGAAAATGTGATGCTTGACTGCCTTCAATGGATCATTAAAATGTGTCCCTTTTTTGAACATTTACAATGCATGTAGCCTTTGCAGCATATTTGTCTGTTAAACACCTAGGAGGTTGCTATTTTAATGATTTACACAATGACTGCATTATGATCCTTTTTTTTTGGTTTCTTGTTTCCCCCTCTCTCTCTATCTCACACACACACACCCTCTTTCGCTCTTTCTGTCTGTCCAGGCTAACCTGCCCCTGCTCCAGCGTGAGCTGCTGCACTGTGCCCGGCTGGCAAAGCAGACGCCCGCCCAGTACCTGGCTCAACACGAGCAGCTGCTGCTGGACGCCAACGCCAGCTCCCCGCTCGATTCCTCCGAGATCCTGCTGGAGATTAACGAGCATGGCAAGAGGAGGACGCCCGACAGGTAACAGCAACCAGCAGTCCTCTCTTCCACCCGGGCCTCTGCTTCTACTTAAACAACAGCATTAGGAAGTGCAATTATGTAAGCGAGCTGTATGCGCTGAATATGGGGGGGGGGGTTGTACGTTGTATTGTTTAGATGTTATTTTGTTACTGTGAAAGCTTGTGAGGCTAATAACTTCTGATACACCACAAACAGTTAGTTGCATTACCTTTCCCCCAAAACAGCCCCAAAAACCTACCTGATCTATGAACATAATTGTTTGCACAAGAAAACACCCTTCTAAGTTGTATTTCAAAATAACAGCCGTTTGGTACGTCAAATTTTTGTCTGGCATCTTTAAATGGTATAACGTCATTAATCTTAGTGGTCCTGTTTGTCTTTAAGGATACCAATGCCCAATGGATCTTCTTTCCATTCCTCTCATTTCACGTTGGTTACACAGCCCTTCTCCGTCTCTCGCTCTGAGTCAGTCTGTAGCTGCCCTTAGGTCAGAGATGTATCCAGATGGTTATGTGCTGAACTCCAGCTTTGGATCAGCCACGAAGGGTGTGTATGTGAGGGAAGGGGTGGGCAATCCTTCAGTAATCCCCACACCTCCTCCCCACCACTTGCTTACTGTGGGATGACAGAATGATGCAGCTGTTCGGTTTATTTGCTTTATGTCATGCCCGGATAGTACATTGAGATCAGGGTTTCATTGTAAGCTGAGACTGAACTGAATTAAATGGCTGTGTAATTAGGTTGCAGGTTCACTGCATTGTAACTGCCATCATATTTATTATAGTGATTTTAAAATTGTAGTTACTATGTAGGTACAGTACACTGCAGCCAAACTGCTTTTATAGATGTTTAACAAAATTAAAGCAGAGCGCTCCGCTTGCTGTTTTTCTATACATCCCAATACCAGCTGTAGCTAATAGAAGTGAAGGGAGACTATCAGACTCACTACAGCAAATCAGCACCTGGTGCGGGAATTTACAGAAAAGTCTGTGACATGGGAGTTAAGGATTACCACTGCAAAATTGTAACTAAAATCAATTAACATTAATGTTATAATTTACTTTTGTTGTAACTGTTCATTTTTGGCACATCTTTTACTGCAGTTACAGTGCAGTAGCTTTGCCTACACTTAGTACACTTATTAATACAGGGTGCCTGGTCCCTGCTGTCTCTGTAACCCTCAGGACCAAAGAGAACGGGGTGGAGCGGGACCCCCTGCACTCGGAGCACCTCCAGAAGAGACCGTGCACAGTGAGCCCCAGCCAGCGCTACAGCCCCAGCAACGGGGCCCCAGCGCACCCCCCTCCGAACGGCCTGCCTCCTCATCCCCCAAATGGCCTGCCACACCCCACCCCTCCCCCACCCCAGCACTACCGGCTGGAGGACATGGCCCTTGCGCATCAGTACCGCGATGCGTACCGTCACTCCGAACTCCGAGACGCCCGCGAGAGACACCAGAGAGGTGGTGAGTATCCAGCACACACATGCACTGATGACTGGTGAGTCCTAACCCCAAAACACATGGCTGAAAGTAGAGGGGTAACAAAAGTCACTTCTATAGAAAAGCAAGTACACAAAGTAGTATATGAAGTTTGCCATGAAGAGGCAGCAGTGCTCACTCTGTGCTCTGTTTGTGTTGCAGCAGTGCATGGTGCCCGACAGGAGGAAGTCATTGATCACCGCTTGACGGATCGCGAGTGGGCAGAGGAGTGGAAGCACCTCGATAATGTACGTGTCGCTGGGGTACGGTTCCCCAGTTTGAATACCTAAATCTGCAGCCGAACCCGCGCTTGAGGACAACAAAGGGGGGCCAGGGGGTAGGGGCTAGAGTTCCAGTTCAGCTTTGGCCCCAATTGAAATGTGTTTGCAGTGTCAACACAGTCCTTGACAGACATCAGTCAGCATCCCAAAATCAGCTTTGTTACCTGGGAAAGTCCCTGGACTGACGAGCAGGGCAGGTAACACCACGGCTCTCCTATAGCGAGTGTTAGTCATCCCTCAGCTTTCTATAGCACTACATTTACAAACAACGAAAACCGTCCACAGATGGAGCGAGGTCCCCAGTCAACTGAGGCTACAGCTGGACTGGAGCAACTGACACAAGGACTGCAGTCACAGAGCAAGCATGCCATACTCTGGGCCCTGGATAGATCAATAACACTCCGCTGAACTAAGTATAGCTGAGGTCAGAGCAGTTTAGAAGGCTGGAGGAGGGAAAGAAGGTTGAATCAGCTAGCCAGCGGTACAATCCCAGCGTCAGATCATTAAAATGCACCAAGTAACCTTGCTTGTTTTCTATTGTCTCACTGTGCCTCTGCCTCTTCCTCACCCCAGCTGCTGAACTGCATCATGGACATGGTAGAGAAGACACGGCGGTCCTTGACGGTGCTGCGTCGCTGCCAGGAGGCAGATCGCGAGGAGATGAACCACTGGATCCGCCGCTACAGCGACGCCGAAGATATGAAAAAAGGTGTGAGCTCCGGCCAGCGCCCTCCTCCTCCTCCTGTTCCTCACAACTCCTCCTCTTCCTCCATCTCCAACACCAACACTTCTTCTAACGTCTCTGAGGCGCAGCCGCTAGGTATTACTGACAGGATACAGCCGCTAGCCTTTATCAAAAATGTCAAAACACTCAATCAAAAAATCTTCTGAATTCTAAAGAAGCTTCTTGGTGGGGCTGGCAGGATTGTTGTCTGGACTCCTGGGTTCCAGCTCAGGCCACAAGTTAAATAAATCCGCATTCCCTGTTTGAGGGTGTTCAGGTCAGAACTGCGGTCCCAGAACTATGAGGGAAAGCTTTCATAGAGACGGTGCCAATGCAGCACTAGACCACCAGATGACATTGTATGTATGCTAAAATCACAGTCAATGAATACTACACGGTTAAGGCATTTGGGAACTAGTAGCACTGTATGCTTGGCTAAATCTCCAATCAAAGAAATGTCTGGTACAATACTGGCACAAGGCTGCACTGTCTCAATGAAAGAAACAACGCATACAGAATTGAGCCATTGGTGGTATTTTTATGCTACACAAAAACCCTATTAGTCATGAATATAAAAATAAAATAAAAATTGTTGATACATACCATTGCCATTTACAGTGTGTTTGGTTGACTGTGTTTGGTGGAGATGTTTAAGCATTGTGGAATTAGCTTTGTCTCTCTTCACCCAGTACTTTGATACCCAGTACCTTAACCCTGAATAAACAAGCTATTTTTTTTTATTTCATGTTGTAGAAATTCACCGGGACTTTTTGCACAGACCTCCCTCAGGATACATGTCGGAGGAGATCTGGAGGAAGGCTGGTAAGATACCAGGCTTGTCATTGCACAGCAGATTGGTTTGCTAGTGGAGACGTTGAAGGAATAGCCTAGGGATACAGCCCCAATTGTTATTAGCACTTCAGGGTATGAAAAATGACTGCAGTTAAATGGCAAGGAAACTGCAGTAAATGGGCACTGCAGTGTAGTTTAGTTAGACTGCAGCTTAACTGCACTATAACTGTGTGTAGGAGTATATTAGTTCCTGTAATGTTTAGCTGTGTAACCATGAAGTTATAGTACAGTGCAGCTAAACTCTTGTCACAGTGCAGTTGGGCTGCAGTCTAAGTAAATTCTGCTGTTGCTTGTTTTACCGATTTACAGCATGTTCACTTGCAGTAATGCAATTTTAATTGCAGTTGTTTTTCATACAGGTACTGCAAGTATCCCGCTTTCGCCAGCAATAAAAAAACTGCAGAGCAAGCAGGGTGAGTCAAAACAGTATTTATTGATTTATTAACTTATTTGGTATGGGGGCATTTAATTGTAAGGACAATTTAATATTCTACTTAGAAACAAGTTCTCTATATGAATGATAATACAATCTGTACTGGTTTATGGGACTCTGTTGACTCCACCTTGAAAATTTGAAAGAAAAGTTTTTTTGTTTTTTTTTAAGTACACTGCTAAATCCCTTGTGAATCTAAACTTTAATATTGCTCACCCTCTTTCCATTAAGAGCTAATTGCTCCAGTGCCTGCTCCAGGTTCCTTGATAACATTAATTAAATTTGCAAAGCAATCTTAGCAGAGCATGCATTAATTCTGCTGATAATTGAGTGGTCGAGGTTCTTAGAGATAGACCAAACAAAAAAGAGAGCACTTTATATATATATATAGAGAGAGAGAGAGAGAGAGAGAGAGAGAGAGAGAGAGAGAGAGAGAGGGAGAGTGTTAGACCCAGACCACAGAAAGTAAACAGAAAGAGAGAAAGAGAGAAGGAGAGAGGTTCAGCCAATCAGCTCCCATTCACTAAAGAACCCTGAGGGCACCCATGGAGGTACTGACAGGGCTGCAGCTTGTTGTAAAATATGATGGTAATTTATCCTAATGATCCTTTCCCCAGATTGAACCTGACTAAAACAGTACACAGCCTGCATAATCCAAATGTGTCTCTGCTATACGGAGGGCTTGGTTCCATTCTCTGGCTTCAGTAAACAAGAAGTGGGCAAGGGGAGGGAGCCTGACCAGTGTTACTCCTATCTGATCCTATCTTTGAGTCAGAATCGATTTCAGTACTAGCAACTCAATCGGCACCTATGTAATGAATAAAACAACAATTCAACAACGGTGTTGTTCAATGACTGTAACGTCAATCGCATCTGTCAAAATGGGCAAATTTATAAGTAGAGGGATGTTTTTGCAACTAAAGCAAACAGTAACACTCCCTCTGAACCATAACTAATCTGCTCCACCAATAGAACTGTATGAGCCGAAAAAACCAAGCTGCTTATCAAGGTGATAGGATTGAACTGCTTGTGAAATCATATCTTCGGATACCCATAAATCTTCCAGTGTCGACAGCAGGTACCCCCATTGCTGCTGGGTCACCTGAGAGAATCGGTAAAAAGGGAGTGCTTAAATGGAATAGAAACGGTATATGATAGAAATACAGGCAGATAGATAAAAAGGGACCGAAAAGCCAGCAGGTAAACAGCTGTGTTAGGACAGATGGGTTCTGTTGCAGTGCTGTGTGTAAAGCACCGTGGCTCTCTCCTCAGAAGAAGCCGTGAATGAGGTGAAGCGGCAGGCGATGTCGGAGCTGCAGAAGGCCGTGTCAGATGCCGAGCGCAAAGCCCACGAGATGATCTCAGCCGAGAGGTCCAAGATGGAGCGAGCTCTGGCCGAGGCCAAGAGGCAGGCCTCCGAGGACGCACTGACTGTCATCAACCAGCAGGAGGACTCCAGCGAGGTAGGCGCCCTCGGTAACCTTTGGTGTTCGGAGCTCAGGAGATGCATTGCAAACCTGCATACTAAAACTTTAGGAATAGGTCCAGAAGTGTCTAATGCCTAAATAGTATCCTGCAGTCTCTGCTTACAGATGAAAACACAATTGGGAAAGAGCAGTATGCTAGTACAGAACAAACAGTAAGATATGTGTAACCGCAGTCATAAAGCAATTTGCAATGCAAGTTATTATTGCTATTAAAACTCTACCTTGTTTGGTGTTAGCAAGGTTAACAGTGATTTCTGGTTAGCTCTTAGTAAGGATCATGGTGTGCTCTTCTCTTCCCAGAGCTGTTGGAACTGCGGGCGAAAGGCGAGCGAGACGTGCAGCGGCTGCAACACAGCGCGTTACTGCGGCTCGTTCTGCCAGCACAAGGACTGGGAGAAGCACCACCACATGTGTGGGCAGGGCCTGCAGGGGGGCAGCAGTGTTCCTCTTGGCACCCACTCCACCTCCATGCCCCCCACTCATTCCGAGGGGGTCCCCTCTGCCCCTCCTTCAGTGACAGGGAGCGCACAGGCAAGTGGGGGGAGCTGCAGCAGCACGGCAGGCAGCCCCAAGGAAGCCAGCTCCAGCAACGCCTCCCGATCCACCACCCCTGCCACCCCAGCCCTGCTCGACAGCGCCTCCCGCTGACCCTAGCAAGCACCACCACCACCGGAATCGGACTGCTGCTGCCACAACTGCTTTCCAAAAGAGACTGATGAACATCTGCTGTTGCAACTATTCGAGCTGCGACGAATGCTACTACTTAGCTACCTGACGATTTCATATTGACCTTTCCACCTCCAACTGACCTCTCTGTCTCTCAGTCACACACACACACACACTCTCATGCCCACATGCATACAAAACACACACACACATATATACAGTATATATACACAACCAGGGCCTATTTTACTACAAATGCAGAGCTGCTTATTTAAAAATGTGTTCGTATCAATCTGGCCGTAAGTGGACGGCTGGTTAAGAAAACCCTGAGATAGTTGAACAAGTCACTATTAAATCCAAGTTCTACAAATATCCTTTATCTTGGATCATTTTTTTTACTTATTCCAAAGGATGACTGGTAAGTGTAAAATAATTCCCAGTTATGATCGGTATACTGAGCCACGCTGCATAATTTATGTAAAATAAGCCCTGCACTTACAGTATATATTTCTGGTGGGCAGAAAATGGAAATGTTTAGCTAATTTCTGCTGGGATTTACATATACAGTATATGGTGACACCTGGTGGTTGCCTAATTATCTTAAAGGGGACTATGAATAATGTTCTGCCCACCCCTATAACACACTGTACATATACAATATACAAAGAACCGGACAGGAAAGGGAAGTCATTTCCGTGATCTGTTAGACCATGGTAGGATCCCTGGTCTCGTGTGGAGAATGACAGACACACTGTGAGACTCCCTGTCTTTCTCTGGTGTCTGGAGAACAGAAGGCACTCACAGTGAGATTTTGGGTCCAGCTGTTGCTTCAGGAGAGGAACACAAGCATGTCATCCCACACGGTGGACTTTGTTTCTTGAGAACTCTCGCTCACTTCAAAATGAAGGCTAACTCTGAAAAAAAAAACATGAAAGAATTGACTCTTTGTTTCATTTTTTGGCTTTAAAAAAACAAAAAGAATACTCCAAAAATTCTAAAGGAAGATCATCCGTTAACTACCTTGCTAGCTAGCCAAGAATATCTATACCGGACTCACCTCTCTGCTCTGATGTGAATCCAAATGAAAAAAAAAAACCACAATCCAAACCTTTCTATTATTATTATTATTATTGTTGTTGTTATGATTGCACTGCCAAAGTTACTAAGAGACAAGGAGCAGCACTCATCTTGTTACCAAACACAGCTATTTCTATTTCTCAACAGCAAAGTCAGACCAGAGAGAAACAGGCTTCAAGAAGAACAAACGGTTTTATAGGCAACTTCTTCAGAAGAAAAATGAAATGGAGATTGGAAGACATTATCAAAAATGGAGAGATGCTATACAAAAGACAGCGACTTTTATCAATGGGAATGGAATACTCGGCTCCAAAAAATGAATGGTGATAATTTGCTTTTTCTTTGTGTCTTTTTTTTATTAACAAAAACACAAAACTCATAGACAAGAGCCTCAGCGGATTAAAAGAAAATCTGAGAAAACTTTGTACAGTAAGACGACTGCTGTGATTATGATTTTGTTGCAGTTTTAAAGTAGAGACATTTCAACCGGACAATCTAAAGGTTTCTGTCGTCTTATTTCCCCTTCTTTCCAAAGCATGAAAGACTAAAGTGACTCGTACTCGCTCTATACCTGGTTCTCTTCGCTCTCTTTCTCTACCTCCCCCTTCTCCCTGCGTGTGTCTCTTCGTCTAGCCCTTCCACGTCGATGTCCGTCCTCCTCCGGGCAGAAATGTCAGAAGGGACTAAAGTTTTTTCGTTTGTAGATAACTTTTTTTTTCCAGTGTTTTTCTGTCTCTGTGATGTTCGTTCGTGTTGCCCGAGTATGTTTTCAAAAAACGTAACGAAACAGACAAAATACTTTTTTTTTTTTTTTTTTTTTTTTTTTTTTTTTTTTTTTTAAGGTTTGGGTTGAACTTTGTAGAAGAATTTGAAAAAATAAATAAATAACAACCTCTTGTATCTATAACAGGCAAAAGAAATGAAGTCCTAGTGTAGAACATTTTGTATTGCTCACATTGTAAGACAGTAAGAGGACGGAGGTGCAATAGAGGAAAGAAAATCAGCTACTGAATGGAACCTCAAGCTACAGCGATATATATGAATATATTTAAAATAATAATAATAATAATAATAATAATAATAATAATAATAATAATAATAATAATAACTTAATGTGAATGTATATAGTATTTAAGAGGTCCAAAAATGTGTTTGCCAAATAACAGAAACCTTTAAAGTATAAAGTTTAGATTAGAGATTTTCTTTTTAAAACTTTCTTTTTTACTGAAGAAATTGTAGAGTACTCATTCAGAAGCTCAGTTTTTCCAGATTTGCTAAATCCGTCATGTGTGTGTAACTAGAATAAAAGCAAAACCGAAGTCAAATGATTTTTAACTGTATAAATAAGAGGTAGCCAGTCGGTTCTCTTTCCCTGTTTGTGAAACTATGTATGAGCGCTGCATGCTTTATTATATGTGCACATACTAGCAAGGTTTTTACATTTGATTTTTTTTTTTTTAATATATATTTCCCTGATTGAGAGGTTTGGCTTTATCAGCAAAAAAAATAAAAAATTAAAATGAACGAATGAATTGTAGGGACAGGGTTTATGCACTGGCTGAAAAGCAGAATAGGGTTACTGACTTAATTGGAATTGAGCACAGCAGATACTATAATTGATGGTGGGAAAATGCGCTCTAGGGCCTCAAGACACTACAAAACTAATAACTGTTTTGTATTTGACAAAAAATGGTCAGCCCAACTTATTGTACACAGACTTAATGGATAATGGTGGTTACAGGTGAACAAAAACAAAAAAAATATTAAATAGTAAAGATGGAATATATCTAAAGAAAAAAAATACTGTTTGTAATTCATTGTTGACTCCCCCCTACACATAGATGTAAAAACCCACAATACAACATGGTGATAATGTAATATAAGTATATAATGTCACATTTCTGTCACATTTACAAGCATACTGGTATTTAAAAATGTGTGTATTATCGCCACCGATTGGACCAAAATGTAATTGCAGCACTTAAAAAAAAAAAAAAATGCTCATGTGAGCTAAATCAGGTTGGTTGTATAGAACGGTTGGTAGTGCAGTGCTGTGTGTCAACCCCTATTAATACTTGACAGTTTGGCATTAATACATTTTAAAAGGTTCATTACTTTTTTCCAGCTTCTACCACGTTTACAATAACCAAGTCTTAGCACACGCAAGTGTTTCCATAGAAACAAGATCCAAAAGAATCTCTCTTATGTGTAATTGTACATTATGAGCTTTATTGATGTGGAAGGGAGTTACAAGATACATCTAAATTATCGAGAAAGCAAGTGATGAAATGAAATGAACAATTCTGAAGTGGCAGTGACATTCAGTGTTTTGGTGACTGTGAGACATCTGAGTCAGTACATAAACCAAAACAACGCTTTCGAGCCCTGCAAAGACATTTGTTATGATTCCATATGCACCCCTCTTTTAATTGGGGCATTAGGTGGGAGGAGAGCACTAATGCCAAACTGTATGGACTGAGTTTGTAACACCTTCAAAACATGACAGACCAACAGACAGAGATGTCCTTGATTCAGATAAGTCCTGATCATTCAAGTAAGTCCAATTCAATGCCGTTCTGGTTGGGTGTAGGCATGTGCACAATTAAATACAAGTAAAATAAGACATACAATCAGAGCAGCACCATTTGAGCAAGGTACCATGGCCCACAATGTGCAAGGCTGGATCTGTACAGTGTCTGGAAATTCAGGCTTGAATCATCAGGATGCTGACTGCAGATCTAGATTTGAGAGCCTCTCAGAGTGACACAGACACAAATTGCTGGAATACAATTTGAATTATGGTATAGCTATCCTTATAGCGGCTTATACCAGATCACGAAAAATGTGATATCGATAACTCCAATCTTTTCATTCTAAAATTGCCCAGAACATACATTTATCAAAGTTTCTTTTTTTTTATCACTGTGTACCTCTGATAAGCCGCTATATAAGTGCCATAATTAAAGTTAATTCCAGTTAACGTTACCTGAGTTTCTGTGATCTTGTGTACAAGTGTATCTTAGAAAAGAAAGCAGTAACACACTCCAGGGTGTTCAATTATGGTCTACTATCTACATGCCTAGAGTCGTTCAGCATAAGGAAAAGACAGGTGCCATTAAACAGCCTAGATGTGCAGATAATGCGCCATATTGAACACTGGAGCGTTAATGAATTTATAGAATGGAACCCCTACACTATACACCACCCCTGCTGAAGTGAATCGATTAGTCCTAATAATGCCAAACCCTGCCAGTATGGTGATATGTTTGCACAGGTTGGAACGTTTGTTAGCCAGTGAGATTGCTCCCCCTCTCCTTGCCAGTTTATAATCAGCACATGGGTCTGATTAGTGTTTGGTGCATATGATGACGTTCCCCAAGGGTGAAAATCAAATCTGGCCAAATACCTCTTCAATAGACCAAACTTGAATGTTTGCAGCTAATTTTCTTTGGAAGGTTTTTTTTTTTTTTTTTTTTTTTGTTCCTCCCCGTGCAGCCATTGGTTAAACCTGTCTGCCAATCAATTAAGAACAAACAGATACATGTCAAAAATAAAAAAAAGAGAACGGACTTGTTAGTACTGTTAGCGATTGTTCTACTTATTTATCATGTTAAATATGTATATTGTCTATTTTTCATATGTCATAAACAAAGGTAATATATAAAAGTATTTCAGATGTGATTAACTGCAGGGTACCCTGTTTTTTGAAGTGTTTATTCTTTTTTATATATATATATATATACATATAGAGCGAGATGCTTTCCTCTTTGTATTTGTCTCCGTGTTTGTCGCCACCTCTCCAGAGTTACGCTTTCCTCCCCCCCCCCCCCCCCCCTCCCCTCCATCAATGGCTGGATTATTGATCACTCTACCTCGGAGCGCTTGGTGAACCAGGTTGGAAGCAATTCCTGGAAAAGAGAAAGAAACAAGCAAACCAAATCACTGGGTTTTAGGAGCAGTCTGCTTTTAGCAGACATACAGACCTGCAGAAACTTTCAAGGAGTTGATGCTTTCATTTATGGAAACTATTTTTGCTTAATTATGTCAGACTTCAAATGGGTGAATAGGAAGAGTATTCGAAGTCTAAAAGGCATCGATCACATATTTTAGTGAACTACACTTGATTAATAAGGATGATGACCCTCCAGGCAACTTATGTTGTATCTCATTCTATTCAACAAATTACACCCAAACTTGTCTCAAATTGCCCTGACTTGAGAATAACTCAAGCACTTAAAACCCACATTTTAAATGTAAATTGGCCCGAATTAAGTAGGTGGCAGCCAAGAATAATGCTGCATTTGGTACAAAATACGTTTTTTATTCAAATGTATTTACACACTGTTTTAGAAGCTATACATATACATTGTGAACCATGCACTGAAACAATGTTATGCTGTTCAATATCTCATAGACCCTGGATGACAAAATTACATAGAATATAAGAACACCATGCCATGGAAACCTTCTTTCTTATGCTCTTAATTCATCAGGTTCAGTCGTTTTAATATTAGTATTGTCATTATTATTTATCATCCTTGCAAACTGCATTCAAGTTCTTTATGTTTTACAAAGTGGGAGCCAAAGCAGGTAACCCACAAAGCATGTTCGTTATTTGTCATGCTTTACAGCACAGATTAGTTGCATGATATACACTGAATGTATTTTGATGCAAAAATACTTTTGTTTTGGCACTGTAACTCCATTTATCATCCAAAATAATTTAAGAACAGACCAAAGCATTTCTAAATGGCTTTAGATCAGATCAGTAATCCATTTTGACATGCTAAAGACAAACAAGAGAGGCTCTGACCTTGTTTCTAAACAACTATATTTAAAAACCAAAGTATCTGAAAAAGACACGAACGCTCAAAGCACAAACAAGAAGGCCCAAAACCAAGGGTGGAGGTTTAAAATAAGAGAATTTAAAGCTAAGCAGTCAAAGCACATTATTGTTTGTGTTTTTAACTGAATGCCTCATCTAAGAATAACTCTATAATCTAGACTGTCAAAACGATTGCTGTTAATAAAAAAAAATATTTTTTTAAAAAAGCTTTGGACTGGGAAGGGTTAAATACACCTGCCAGAATATTTTACTTTTATTTTTCAAAAAGTCTGTCTGCAAGGATTTAATCAAATAAGGGCCATCCGCATAACATCCATGGGCTTGAGTGATCGCATGGGTAAAAGAAGCAGGTGTTATCGATTCAAACAAAAATCTTAATGTGGGGTGAACAAAACAAAAACATCGCTACACCAACAATACTGCTGGTTTTCCATCATGAATACACTTTCTGAATGGCCATATTTAAGGTTTCCAGTTGAGTTTGTATGTCTGTTAGTGCAAACTGTGTTTAAAAAAGAAAAACTAAAATGTAATTACCACAGTTTCCTCTAAAGTTAACCAAAATCAAACCAAAATGCATGTAGATAAAATGTAACATTTAGATTGCCTGATTGACTAATATTTTGGGGATTTTTTTTTTTTTTTTTTGTATTTTATTGTAAAAGGGTAAATATAGTCTTTTGCTCTTTGTGGATATCAATGAAACTCTGGTGCAGCTGTCCTAATGCTCAAAGAGGAGGAGTACCTGAATCATGTAACCAAACTCGCCACCAAGACTACCTACAGTACCAGGAGAGGGGAGAACTGAGCTGTGTTCAATTTTGTTTTGATAAAAGGGAGAGTCAAGAGGATCTAAAAAAATAGAGACAACAAAAGTTAAGACTGGTTCATGAGGAAGGGGACATTTTATTAACTTTTTCTTCAAAGCATCTTCAGATTAAACCGCTTCCCTTTTTCAGCAAAAAATGACCATTTTAATTAGGTTGGATTAAATTATGGGTGTATGAGGATAACTTTGACTTCTTTTCAAACACTTCTACAAATCTTTGACAAGTGAAAATATAGGTTTCCTTCACGAAAACTTATTTTCAAAAAACTTAGTTTTACCAATGGTTTTGCACCCTAAACTGTTATCATGTTTAAAAAAAGGAGAGTTGATGGAGCTTTTAAACATGATATTGCTTCCTGGTGCTCTCCCTTAATAGTTAACCTCTTGCATAGTTAATGATAAACATTTTGGTGTCATAATCCAACTGTTATATTCAATGTTTTTTGTTTTGTTTTGTTTTTACTATGGGGAACATTTTTATTCTGAAGAAGCCTTGCAAAAAAGTTGATGCAGAAGTTTGTATTATAAAAGCCATTTTTTATTAAAAGAGCAGGTTTGAGTTGATATTGGTAGGGATGCGTTTTATACTGCACCATGCAATACCTAAATACAGAAGAAAAAAACACGAATTTAAGAGTTTGTATTGGAAGGTTGATGTGTTGAAGCAATCTGTAGTTTCTGTTCTGTGGTCATTCTAGATGAAGTGAACTGTGCCAGGAGATTTTTATTTCTCGTTTTTGCATGCTTTCCCCCTTTTTAGCTATTTCTCTCTTTCTAATTGTGCGCTATGTTGGACATGTGAAGCTGTAAACATTTAAATTCAGGTTATTGTCTGTGTTGAGCTCTGTATCTGTGTAATAAAAAAAGAAAATTGAATATGAAACATGGAGGTGTCTGATCTTATTGTCTCACTGTACCATACTAATTTTTACAGATCATATTCTACAGCACTGCCTATTTTAAGAGGTAGTGCCAGGATGTAAGCAAGGGTGATTCTCCAATGCTGTAAAACACTGTAATGAAAATCTGCAGTGGCTTATCTGGGGAAGTACAGATTGGTCAAATCAACTCAAAGTCAACGTAAGCCTTTTTTTCTATAAAACAAACAACTTCATATGCACAACAGCATGATCCTACACGTTTTAGGTCATTTTAAATCAATCCCTCTCTGCATGATCAACATGCGAATGTTTTGAGATTTGCATCTTACTTCCTAAGGGGTTCTTATTAAAACTGACATGTTTTATTTCAATATGTTTTCCTGACCATGTTCTGAGCTTTGAACGATTTCCTTTCACCCAAGCATCATGCATCATAAAAGTAAATTCCCCTATGAGGATACTCCTTAAATGTCGCTTTTCATGAATATTAATACTGAAGTATTACAAAGACCTAGCTAATGAATGCAATTGAAAGTAGCTGTGTGTCATGGAATAAAATTAGATTTGGGGACAATGTATTTGACATACAATAAGAATTAATTAAGGGTTTAATCAGAATGGGGAAACTATGGGGACATTAATTTTAATTTAGACCGACTCAGGTCGTTTATAAAACATTTGCACATAAATAGGTACTTTAATTTCTGTTCTCTGAAAAGATAATGGCTTGGTTTTCAAAAAGGGAAACGTGTAAGGAAAAGAAGTTGATGTCTGAAATAAAAGCTTGACTATACAGACTTGAGGAATGGTGGCAGGTTAGCTGTGAAGATGTGACAAGAGCTGCCGAGTGTCAGTCCCACATCGACGAAGGAAAGAAATAACAGCTTCCAGTTGTCTATCCTTGAAGAGCACATTAAATTCTAATATCCTGGTGTTCTTTGAATAACAGTTATGTACTGTTTTGGAAGACAATCATGTATTCTTCAAATTGCATGGTTTTCCATTATGGTTGAAGACTATTATATTGGAAAATAACATTCAAACACACCCCTAAGACATATTCCACTGGTCAGGATCTGCTCTTCATTGGACAAAATCTGCAGTAAATCAGTTATTATTGTGACTGTATTGGAAGAGGAATGTTGTGACCCACCATGACACTGGTTTAATGTGCAACACAATATACTACTTGAGAGTATCGTTTATTAATCATCCCCGTTTTGGGGTTTTTGTAAATCAGATTTTTGGGTTTTGGGATAATAAAGACCTAACATATTCATACTCTGTACAGAGCTACACTATACTCTCATGGTCAAGCTGCTTGTGGGTATCATAAGTAAAATAAACTGTTTTACAAATATGCTGCCGCTAAACTATCAAAGTGAACTTGACCTCTTTGGCCTAACATGATTGCCATACTGAGGTAATGTGACCTTTTAGGTTTCTTCTGTGAGGCAGTACATTTTTACTTTTGTCTTTCTATTTGGTACACAGCTGAGTTCTATGATTCTCTCATTAAAGTTAATTTCAGGTGTTGCTCAGTAAAACTTAACTGGTTCACTGCCATATTGTTAAAACCTCCAGCCATATGTTTTCAACAAAAAAAAAATGAAAAAAACTAGTTAATGACATAAAATAAGAAATGATTGCAACATTTGATTGTTTGATAACAGATACCATAAAAAAATAAATATATTACTTTTATTAAAATAATATAATACATAAATATAATTAAAAGGGAGAGAGAGAGAGAGAGAGAGAGAGAGAGAGAGAGAGAGAGAGAGAGAGAATTATATTTATTTACTTATTTTTTGGTTATGAGAAATATGTTTATTTGTTTTATATTGTGTTCATCCTTTGTTGCTGTGGGGAGATTGACAGTGGAGTACTAATCTAAAAATGGTCTGTTCCGTGCAGAGGGTACTACTTTTTTTATGCCGAAGTCAAGTTAAACACATGTGTTAATGCAGGTGAAAGTGCAGCTGTCAACTTTAATTAAAAGACCCTGATGGCATTAAAAACTCAACCGGAGACTTGTCCTGCCCCTAATTTAATGGACAGGGCATCCTAGTTCCAATCGGGAGGTTAGCTGAAGCCCCAGGTTGAGGTAGAACTACTTCGAAATACTAAATCTCAAATAACTGTTGTGTATCATTTTTGAATTATATATTAGAATTATATGTTTTATTAACACATTGTAATTATTATAGACGCATTACAGCTCCAGATAACTATTTTATTTGAAAACGGGTTTTTATACACAAAGGGCCTTGTTGAAGAAACGCAGCCGGGACCTGGAGTAAGCGGGGTTTCAAGTCGGAGTCGTGATATGGCGGACGAAAGGCATTATGCTGACGAAGGGCTCGGTCTTCTGGAAGGGGAGTTTACGGGGGACCATAATGTTGAAGACCCCGTAAGTGATGATGATTTATTTTGCTGTACTTGTGTTTTTTTATTGTTAATGTTGTTAAAAACGGCGAAACCTTTACAATCCTTAGCGATACATTGACCAATAAGCACGTGTTGTGTTCACTCTGTACCGACTGGCTCTGCCGCAGTGTTTACATCATTCTTGTAAAATAATAAAATACTTAAAAAAATGTGTGTATAATATATATATATATATATAATTGTGTGTGTTTGCACTGCTAAAATGAAAACGAACCCGCAAACCATTGCCGTATACCGCCACCGCGTTCTGCAGTAACTTTCTTTTTTCACCTTCACCTGCCCAAATTCGCAGTATTAAAGATAAGAACAAATCTAAATTCGTCTGCAGACAACAGAAGCAAGCTCCGGGTCGGACGTTTAAACATAGGAAGGTTGAAAACAAGAAATCAAATCGGGAACTTTTATGTTTCTTTCTTTCTGCCCCACAGGAGTTGGAGGCCATCAAAGCTAGGGTTCGTGAAATGGAGGAAGAAGCAGAGAAACTGAAAGAAGTACAATATGAAACTGAGAAACATCTGATAATGAGCCCACAGGCAAGTGGTAAGTGATACACAGCCACTACCTGTCTAGATCCCAAACTACCAGCGCCGATGTGTTCACATAATACTTTGAATAGGATGCAAAACGCAGTTATGAAACGAGATAAGTCCAACTTGCCAATAGTTGTTGTTTAGCAGAGGGATACATGCCCTGATACCTCTAAAATATATAATGTGTTTTTTTTCCTCTTCCCCCTGATCACTCTGGTGGTAGACATTTTCCTCTGGCTATATAATTTGTTTAAAAGCTAGACACAAGCTGTTCTCAAAATAGGACACAGCAGTTTGTAGCCAAAACAAAGGATTTTTTTTTTTTTTTCTGTGAAGAAATGTTGATTTCGAATGCATCATGTTACATAAATATAGCTTGTGTTTAGATTTTTTTTCCCCCAAAGAGAATGTAATTTGGTACTTAATGGGTTAAGGTATATCTACAGGTATGTGATCTGTAAGAGGTCATTTCTCTTATGTATGGGTCTTTTTAAATTGTAGGTGTCTTCTACCCAATGACTGCTGAAGAGAAGGTGGATGCTGATAACAGATCGGTTTATGTGGGCAATGTGAGTATAGCAATAATCTAGCCTGGGTGAATGACGCAGGTTTGTTTTTGTTTGTTTGTTTTTTAAATATAGAATTACCAGAAAAACCTTTTAGATCATTTTATTTTATTTAAGGTGGATTATGGTTCGACTGCAGATGAGCTGGAAGTTCACTTCAACGGCTGTGGTCCAGTCAATCGTGTGACCATTCTGTGTGATAAATTCTCCGGACATCCTAAGGGGTGAGTGCACTGGACAGGAAATTACTTTGTTTATTGCACTGGATAGTATGATGTTTACAATCACTAACAAAGGTACACCTTGACACTTGGGCGGCTATCATTAGGTAAATGTAGTCAACAGTGACAAACATTTAGGCCAAAACTATTAACCGCCACAGTGAACAATGAGGGGGTGTTGCTAATGTGTTGATACACTTTGGACTGTAGTGCGTCTTAAGAGTTTGGCTCTTTCTTTCAGGTTTGCATACATTGAGTTTTCAGACCGGGACTCTGTGAAGACAGCCATGGCTTTGGATGAGACACTGTTTAGGGGTAGAATCATAAAGGTATGTTTTCAGGAATAATGTATCCAAAACATATTGTGCAAGAGAGATATTAAAGGGAATTGCCTCTAGCCATTTTCAGCAAACTTTACTTCTTTGGCATAGATCACATAATGGATGTTTTGTAGTGGAAGCTGTTTTTTATTCTTTATTCCTAGCCATCCTAAAAAATGTTTTTTATATAAAAGCGAGCTTAATGCCAACAGCGTGCCAACATTCCTAGTTTGTCAACTTTTAATTGTAAGGGTTCTTATCATTCTAATAAAACAAGCCCACTAGTGACAGTTTTTGAAGTCCGTTTTTACTTGTGGAAACAATTTACTCAGCCCATTGTTCTGTGTGAATACATTTTCAAATATCTCAAACATGGTCAGCAGCTCACTAATGGCTTACTTTTTTTCTTACTTCTCCTTCCCATGACGAGATCCTGTTTGCTTTTAAGTTTTAATTAGTCAGGGTTTGTCTTGCAGGTGCTCCCAAAAAGGACCAACATGCCTGGGATCAGTTCGACGGACCGGGGGAGTCAAAGGGGCGGGCGCCTGAGGGGGCGGGGCTTCCGCTCCTCCAGATACAACAGCAGCGGCTACCAGCCCAGACAGCGGGGCCGCTCCTTCAGGTCAGCATTGCCACAATCGGGGGCTCGGGTGTCCACATGAGGAAAAAGGACACAGGTAAATCCTGCAGGTCCTGACCAACTTTTAAAGAAGTCTTTCAAAGTCCTTCGCAAGGTGATAACCCCAATTTGCAAAACAGTTTTTAGCAATTTCTTGTGTTACGAGCTTTGTAACTGATCTTTTGGGCATGTGCAAGAAAACATAATTGCTGAAATTGCTATGCAACAGGAGTGTTCTTGTCCACCCTTTTACTATATTTTTACAACATTTGAGGCATATACAGTAAACTTGTGACCAGCTTGCCATTCAGACACTGGTGGCAATCTCCCTCCGTTACGACCAGCTCCCCAAGACAATTTTATTGTCCCCTTTTCTGGCCATTCAAATTCCACTGCATTAGTGAACATGTAACAGTGTAGTTTAGAATACATTGAAGTAATCTCATTACAGTTGGCAGCCTAATGTTAACTGTTTTGACTAGTAAAACAAATACAACGGATGTTTGTGTATTTACATCAAATTGGCAGGTTAAGCTAGAATCTCCTTATACAAAGGCAGAATTAGAATTTTGGGTTGCTGTATCATCCCTTTGGCAGTACAATAGTGTGGGATGTAAGGATGCTAATCAATTGGAGAATGATAAAACCTGCATTCCTTTTTACTGTGTGACCAAGGTGTAATTTGCTTAACTTCCTTGTGTCTTGGTCCAACCTCAATAGTTCAAAGTGACAATAAATTACATATCCATTTGTTTATACAGGGTTACCTGGAGGATCCATATTAGTGACTGAAGTGCTACTATAGAATTTCAATTCATTGCTGAAGTTACATTGATAAAGCAAATCAATTTTCTAGGGCTATCTTTACAAAGAGAAAGTGCTGTACTAGTAATGTGTATATCATTTATAATTTTGGTTTGTCATTTTAGGGGAGGTGGAAGAATCCCAACTTGGTATTCTCCTTATTAAGTAAATGGAAACTAAAATGGAGAGATGTGGATGTGAAGATCACATTGCTATGAAGTTCATTTGTTACTGTGTTGTACATTTTCAAAACTACTGTATGTGAGGTGTTAGTCTTTTGGCATGTCTGCAGGAGCAAGTCTACCACAATCTCTAACCTGTTTCTTAGCAGCATAGCACTCCTTTTCTGTAGATCACTGTATAATCGTATGTCATCGTATTGTACATATACAATATCTTTTTTTTGGGGGGGGGGTCAAACTGGTACCAGAGTAGCCAACGCTGGTTTAAATATGCTTCTGTACTGTAATGAATTGTGGTTGTATGAGATATGTTTTGTCGTTTTGTATATTACATATTAAAGGCTTTGTTTTATTACAAAAATTGTAACTTTCTGTAATAAAATATACATATAGTGAACAATTGTTTTTACTTCAGAATTCTGTTTATGGAGAACACGATATATTTTTGTTTTAAAACGCAGTGCCTTAATTTGCTACCATACTAGAAACTATATCATCCTTTTTTTCTTTTAAATTGATAGGTGGTGACGGGCTACTATTGCATCTTACTGGGATGTTTCTTTGTTTGTGTCTAGTCATAGAGGTAACCTATGTACAGATTGCATTATTAATTTGAGATGCACATTTTTTTTTTTTTTAGCAAAGTTTTTTGGGACCAGATTGTTTCCATGTCTGAGAAAAGTACTTGATAATTCAGTACACTGTCAGTCCCTTTCAATATGGAGACATTAGTCTGTTAGGACAAATTTCCTTTTGGCGGTCATAATATAAAAGATTTTGCTGCAATTAACCTGTGCTATTGTTAAAGGATATCTTCAGCTGACACAACAATCCTGTATATATTTAACTGTGACCCAATAAAACCATACTGGTCCATTATTTAAAAATGAAAGACCTTGGTTAATGGAGATTTACTGCGGTGCTCACTTATTCAGTTAATAGGCTGTGTTTGTGGTTTATATTGAACTGCATATTTCATTCTTCATGAAAGCAAACAAGGCAACAACTGAGACTCCAGTCAAGTTGTTATCAGTGTCCTAGCAATCAATCTGTAAACTTGCACAGTAGGGACAGGTATAAAGTTGGTTCGCTTTGTGAGTCTACACACAATAGACAAATAATATACTGTACAGAAAACGTCAACGAAGCACAATTAAATTAGGCTATGTACAAAGCAGACGATTAGAGGAAATAATGGAAGTCTGAGATCGTTTCGTCGGCATACTTTCACCATCATGGCTAAAACCATGTTATCAAATGTCCTGGATATGAGAAATCAAAAACAATCAGAACAGACACAATTGCACTGGTATATAACTTGAATAATAAATACTGAACTTATTTGTCCCAAAGATTACATTTAAAAATTTTGACGGTAAAGTGCTGGCATTGTTGATGCGCGACCAAACGCATCGCATAAGATTTGAGGCTGGAAATGGCACATGGGAACAGCAAGATGTCTTGACATGCATTGTTAAAGTTTTAGGAAACATGAGATCTTTTCCTCCCCCACATCCACGGAGGTGTGCACAGTGTAGTGGAACTTTAGCTCATTCTCCGTGGGGATGCTCCGGATGTACAGAGGATACTTCTGTTAGCATTGTGGTCTGTAGCATATTGTGATTACATGTGCAATACATAACAGCACTGGTACAATGGTGAAGAAGTTAATAAAAGTTAGTGAGTATTGTGTCTTGATGTGACCCAGATGCAAAGAAATGCACAGAGTCATTTCCTTCAAATATTGGTTTCTTTTATTTATGCAGTTTAATTCCGGAAACAAAACGAGAACGCTCAAAGCAAAACAGTACAGAGCACATCCATAGGCGCTGCACGGACCAAAACTTAAGTTCAAAACAAAAGCATAACAAGACAAAATATGTTAGCAATACTGTAGGTATGATCCTCTAGGACTCAACTCAGCTTCAGCGTGGGTAAGAAGAGTTAAGAAGAGTTAAAGTGTGCTGAATGCACCTTGATTTAAGCACGCCACTCAAATGTCCCTTTTCACATGATTTCCCTTCCGTCTCCACTGAGCAAATTGCAATGGATTTTAAGTTTATTCAAAGCAGTTGAATTCTAATCTGCAGTTGTATATAAAGCTGTACATCAAAGATATTGAGCAATGGCTCGGCTCCAAACATTATTATTATGGTTATGGATGACGTAAGTAGAATTTTATTATATATATATATATATATATATATATATATATATATATATATATATATTTTTTTTTTACGTCTGAAATTTAAGAAGTTACTTGGAATAGCATAAAATAAGGAAATCTTGTAACCTAGAAACGTGCTGCCCCGTAGTTCGCATCAGTAATGTCCCTCATTAAAGATTTATGTAAACTCGTTGGCGGTGCAGACAATTCAAATATAACATTTTATCCTAGTCCTAACTCACAAAAGTTGAGTCTCGGCTTACCCTGTTGGAAGCAATGTACAGAACTTGTAGTGCGCTTTTTTCAACTGGGCAGGCTTGCTCAAGAGACTTATGCAACTGTCAATCTAAACCCTCACCCTCAGTGCTTATTCCAAAGTGATTGTTGCTGGCTATCAGTAATACTGCAGTAAATGAGTGGCCCAATCCCAACCTCACCAGGATTACGGTAAAATTGCTCCTTCAGCATACATATGGATCACAAATGCTTCAGATTTTCTGGTTACAGTGACTACTGCTCTGGCGGTGGGACCGGATGGCTGCAGATGAAATGCTCTTTCCCAATTTCTACTCAGCAAATCCTCTTTGCTCTCCATGTGAGGAATCGTGTGGTTGACATGTCAGTGTAAAATACAAATACACAATTTGAATATCAGATACCTGCCACACTCAAAGAGATGACCACACAGCTTAGTTTGCCCAGTGCATTCACAATGTATGGCTGTGTGGTCCAGTGGTTAAAGAAAGGGGCTTGTAACCAGGAGGTCCCCGGTTCAAATCCCACCTCAGCCACTGACTCATTGTGTGATCCTGAGCAAGTTACTTAACCTCCTTGTGCTCTGTTTTTCGGGTGAGACGTAATTGTAAGTAACTCAGCAGCCAATGCATCGTTCACACACTCTAGTCTTTGTAAGTCGCCTTGGATAAAGTTGTCTGCTAAATAAACAAATAATAATAATGGCTAGCACATTGTCTTCTTTCTAGTTTCCTGGTTCAAACAACAACAAATATTCCATTACTCTAACCAGCTTCACTACAGCAAGCCTTATAAAGCTACTGAATAGTGAGGAAACAAACACCTTTCAAATGCAAAAAATTGTAAATCTAGGTACAAGTGGGCTATTTTATTGAGTTTCTTTTTCACAGACAGTAAGTTTTTTTTTACAGCAGTTTAGCAATATGGGTAATCAGGGACCAGTAACTAATTAAATTGTGACTGTGGTCTTTTGAAATCCTTTTTCTCACATTTCAATGAATAATTAAAAAAATGTAAACCCTATCTGCAAGGGGGGTAGTGGAAATACTCATTATGCTAATAAGGATAATGCCATATTGAAATATGCTAATAAGACCTAATTTGGGAATTTGAATAAACTCAGTATTTAAATTTAGATCTGCCATTGGGGTTCTTTCTTTTTTTTCTAATTAATATTTAAGCAAATAAGACTCATGATATCTGTTTGATGCATGCCAGTTAATGGATCTTAAATTTACAGTATTCAAATATTTTAAGTCTCCCTGAATCCTTAATAAAACCTACATGATCAACCTAGGTTTTAGACTCCTGGTGGTACAAAATCGTGATTATTGAGTCAGGTATCAGTTTCATTTAAAATTTCAACCAGTTTTTGATTGACCTAAAATTTTTACATAGCAAGTTTCTTGTTTTTACCTCAGAAAGAACCTGCAAAAGCTGCTGTATCCTGTATGTATTGTTCAGCATTATCTCGTCTTTTTTTATATTTGTATTCACACATCACTGTTCATAATTCAACTGGGGAGTACATTTCTCAACTTGCACTTGTGTGGGGATAGAAAAAGAGCATTTTTGCAGGAGGGAGCATAATCTGGATACACTACACAGTTAAGAGAAATAAAGAGAAATTATCTCTGGAACACTCTTGAGTGAAAGTTGAGAAATGTATTCCTCAGGTGACGTATGATAGTTTGAATAAAAATATTTAAAGAGTCGGGATTATGTTGAAAAAAAATATTGTTACAGTACAGACAACACAGGATACGGCAAAGGTATCTATGCTATAAGAAGAATAAAAACAACTACTGACAAAAGAGATATGAGTGTTCCATCACAGTATTCTAACAGTGACATGTCTTTCTAGCGTACCCCCCAGCAGATCGTGGGAGGGATCCCAAAGGAGGAGATTCTCGTTTCAGAAGAAAGCTGGCTACATCAGTAAGATCATTGGTAAATGGTAAGCTTTTTTTATGCTAATAAAAGGTTAGATCTAGGAGAGATCTAATGCTCATAGCCTGCACAGTGCAGGAGGCAGAAGGAAATATAATAGGACACATCAATCTCCAATGTTCCATTATACTGTTCCATTTTACACTGGTTTATAATTCCTTAATGTCTGTTCATTGACTGTTGTTTTCAATTTTGTGGTGGTTTTGTGATGTAGACTAGCTACTGTGTGCTTGGTGCTAAAATGAGACCACCAGGCTCATTTCCCTCGTAACCTGTTAGATTTAAAGACAGGCCTCCAGAGATGAAAGGCTGGCGTATTATTTATTGGCATCACATGGCACTTGGCACCCAACTTGAAATGACTGTGAGCTTGAATATGTAAATATTGCTAATTTTCATAATCTCTTCAGGCACCTGGGGCACAGGCTGCAGTACCTCCCCCTGCAGCACGGCTTTGACAAGTGGTTCGGTTCTCCAAACTGTCACTTTGGCCCCTACAGCAGCAAAGAGGAAACCCCAAACATCCCAGTGTACAACAACTCCGAAATGGTGGGAAGGTATGTTAGCAAAGAATATCCCTTGAAAATGAAAACCTGATTGATGTGTTGTGCATATAGCATTGTATCATTACTGTATTTGGTTTAAGAAACAATGTTTCTAATTAAGCAAAAGACTGGATTTTAAAGCTGTTATTTATTGCACCTTGAAGTTTTTAGCTGAGAAAATCTAACTGAGAAACAATAAATGATGTGCAATAAAGGGATTCCTTGTATTCTATGGAAAATGTGCCTAATTAGAATCCATCGTGCAAGTTTGGTAATAACACCATGCAATTGTCAAATAATGTATACAAAATGGTAAAATCTCTACAAAATATATACGTGTTCCAAACTGTAGTGTAAAGAAAAGCAAAGAACCAAAGCATATTCAACAGAAGAAAATTGTATCAATCAGAGTATTGCCAGTGCTAATAATATAAAAAAAAAGCATTTTCACACAAGACACTTTAAGAGATTGGTAACACTGAGGATGTGTGTGTCCCTAAATTACTGTTATATACTGTATGTGATGAACAGACATCAAGGAATTATATGCCAGTGTAAAATGGAACAGTATGGTGGGACATTGGAGATTGATGTGTCCTATTATATTTCCTTCTGCCTCCTGTACTCAGTGCAGACTATGAGCATTAGATCTCTCCTAGGTCTTTCACCTCTTAGTAAATGACCACCATGCGCCCATGTATCCTTGATTGCTATTGACCTCTGTCAAGAAGAAAGTCACATAATAAGACAGTGTTAATGTGGTTCGTCCAGCAAGTACACTGTAGAGTGTATGGTCCAAACGCTGGTCCAAATGGACCTGTAATCCGATCCATGTTCTCATAATGAAGTGCATGCTGATTGGAGCTGTAGAAAGCAAACGTGAATATCATAATTATGAATGTGTAAAGCATTTACTGTTGTCTTGGTATGTTTTAGCAAAAGGTTTATTTTCTGATTTTTCACTGACATGTAAGGATCACCTATACAGTATAAAGACAAGACAAAGCATTTTTAGTATGGTACAGATTATGATTACTACTATGAACAAATCATGTATTTCAAGTTTACTGTACTGTGATTTAAGATGGACTCTAGATGAGCCTGTAAAAGAGCATTTAGTCCATATTGTGTTGTACTTCAAGCTAGTTTAGATAATTTTACAGGGTCTCCAAAAAAAATTATAAACACACCTGTCCAGTCCTTATTATAAGCACCACCTGCCAACAATTATTATATACCCTCTTGCATATTTCAAATACCGGTACTACCACCATTCACACCTATGCCAGGCTGATGTCTAATGCACCTTCCCCCAAATGGGACCATTAAGAGATACAATTTACCATATGGGGGCCCACATTACCCAGGGATAAAACTGTACAAATCCAAACTCATTGGATCATTGCAGACATGGAAAAAGACTTGTTTGTCTTTGAATTGGTTAAGTTTCCAAAGTATCCCTAAATAAACAGTAGTCAAATAAGAAAGTTGTGCAGTGAGTCCCCAAAATGTCCCCAAAAGGGGGGATATAGGGGGTCTTCCATGCAAAAGTTTGAAACCGTTATGATGCAATCATACAGTGGGGCCTCGAGACTGCCAGTCTCAGAAAACAAATAACATCCCACCACAGGCCACCCAAAAGAACAGCCCGTCACGCCTGTCCTATTGGAACCTTTTCAAGTCGAAAGGGTTTTTTATTTATGCTGAAATATATATTTTTTTTATCCGCTAAGCCAGTACGTTCTGCAAATTGCTTTTAATTGTATTATCGGTAGCCCTGACACCAGCTTGCGCTGCAGGAGGATTTTCCAGGGCTGGGTGCCTCACTGAGTCAGTGGGTGAATTAAGCCCTACCCCCAGGCAGATATCTCTCGGGTGTGCTCGGAGCTGATAGCGATTTAGAATTGGATGAGGAGGAGGAGAAGGGAGGGGGGGTGAAAGTCTTAAGCATTTAATCTGTTTGTGTGTTTGCCGAGACTGGATAGAGCTGTAATAAGGGGCTGCTGTAGCTAAATATGCCATGCACAGAATGGACTAGGGTAGAACACAGTACATCAATGCAGAAGGTTGCAGATGTAATGACTAGGTCCCTCTAGTTAAGGAATAACATCTGCCATTCTCTCATTTGCTGTGATATCATTGTATTCTCATCTCACAGTTGCTTCCAAAATCTACACATTTATGGAAGGCAACCAAAATGTACCTTAAGTGTGCATTAAGGGTAATTGCCTCATTTGGACATTTTAACTACTATTTAATAATTATCACTGCTCCCTTATCCTTGAGTAGTTTTAAAACTCCATTCTTAATATGTTTTCTTCACTTTGAAAACTCACTTTATGTTGGTCTGCTCATATTGGAGTCTCCATGCTTTCATTACTAGAGTTCTTTTCCAGTTCGAACCCCATTTAACCCGTGCAGTCCCAGCCTGGTTTACTGTGGGCTAGGTGAATGTCACAGTTGAATATCTCCTCTGTGCTGCACACTTTGTCTGGCGCAGTGAGAACTGAGGAACTTTAATAGTGTAGACTAACCTGAAGGAAAGAGCTGCTGTATTGTGTATAGTACTTTCAGAATGTACTTAAAGTTAAGAAAGCTTATTAGAAATTAATTGAAAGGGAACAACTCAAAACATTCATTTAACTTCAGATTTCAGCAGAGCCAATTACATGATTACTTCAATTCCAGAACTTGGTTCACATGCATTCTAACTAGGTTCCTTCAGGTGAGGTAACAGGGTTTGACACTCTTTCTAGTCCTGCACCCAGTCTTGGGGTTCAGGTACATTATTGAAATGACCAGGTAGGTACAAGAGATTGGAATGTGTGGTTTGCATTCCCCTGGTAAGAATAGGAAGGCGGGGTTGCTATCGCCCCAAAGCCAGCGTCACAATCCCTTTTGTTGGGTTTATCTCCTGAGAGACACAGTCAGAATGAATTAGACAGGGATAGCGGGTCTCCTCCTTGTGATAACTTCCTAAAAGGTTTATTCAAAAATAAAAAAATAAACTCGAAAAAAGAAGCATCCTGAAATGTATTTTCATGATTTCAAATGTTTCATTTTTTAGGAAGGGTGGGTGGGTGGGGGTGTTAGTATCTTGTAGTCGGCTTTATTAAATTTCCTCTTTGATTTTATTATTTCTTTTACCCCTATTTAAAAAGCTGTAAAGCGCAGATAAAGGAATGCGTTGCAGGTCCCTTTCATAGTTGCGCAATGGCTGGAGGAGAAAAAGGATTCATTTGCATCTGGCTGGTGGTGTGCTGGCTGCCGATAGAGCCATGTCTGTTGGGCGCAGATAGGGCTATCTGATTGTGCGAGCACCGCTTCCCTCAAAGGGTTGCTCAGGAGAGAATGGAATGAAAGATCAAGGATGACAGCGAAAAAATGCCATTTTATCTGAAAATAGTTCAAAGTTTATAAATAAAAAAAGCTTTCTCCAGGGCTGGGGAACTGTGATAAAAACCAACTACAGTTCCATTTCTTTTTCTTTTTTTTCTTTTTTTTTTTTTTTTAAATTTACAGAGACATTTGTGTGGTTTATAATAAACCTGGGAGCGAAGATTATAGAGAAGACTGGTTAAAAACATAATCAAGACACTGGATTAAGAAAAAAAGACTGCTCTTGTGTTGGATATTTTTTTAAAGCTGCAGTTTAATATAATAATTTCTAGTACTACATTACTACTTTCCTAGTTTTGCCTTGAACTTTAAGAAAACAGACTTTTTTGATTTCCTGGTTTGTTTACAACCTCCCATTGGGATTTGATCACGATTATTCAAGATCAAGTGAAACCACTGTATATGATTAAAGGTTTATCCAGTGGTGCAGAAGAGGAATGCTACTTTATCAATGCTGTACAGCATGCGACAGGGATATTGGTGAAGGCTTCGTACATACAGACATAAGTATGCGTCCCACTTGAGAGTTTGACATAACTGCTCATGCTATTGTGATAAAACTTGATCAGGGTATTCTTTAGCATTACTTATTGAGTGTATCAAAATCTGCAGATACAAAGAGGTGGCTGTAGGTTACACACATATTTTTGATTGATTTAAGTCATGTTCATCTATTATTATTATTTGTTTATTTAGCAGACGCCTTTATCCAAGGCGACTTACAGAGACTAGGGTGTGTGAACTAGGCATCAGCTGCAGAGTCACTTACAACTACGTCTCACCCGAAAGACGGAGCACAAGGAGGTTAAGTGACTTGCTCAGGGTCACACAATGAGTCAGTGTTTTGTAGCTCCAGTTTTGTAGCTGTGACCATTTGTTATATACTTGTTGTTATATATTAGTAGTAGTAGTAGTAGTAGTACAATTATGATTGTTATTATTCATTGTAGGTGAGCTACCAGCTGGGGAGTGTGATGGACCTGTTCACCACCAGCCTGTCTCTAGCTGGACTGCAGCCTCCAACTGACAGGGAACTTGATGGCCTGGACCTGACCCACGTCCTTCTGGAGAACCGCATCATTGAGCGGTGAGTCCCTGGACTGGAACTGTCCATGCTGACCTGGGGCTTTGTTCAATAGGGTGGACACACACCCAGGGGGTCTGTATTAATGATCTGAACTGAAGATCCTGATACACCGCCCCCCCCAGGGGTGGTTTATTGATCCTTTTATTAACATCCCTAAATACACCTGATAAAGCAGGTTTATGTTTTAGGCCATGTTTTAAGGATCCAGCACTGTGATCATTAGCACTCTTCATTGACTGAGACAGATTATTGTTATAAAGGAAAATATGCATGTTGCCCTCAGACTGTGTCATTGACTGTGCAAAGGAAACTTGGTGTGAAACACGGCGACCACCCCCATAGAAAAAGGTTTTCTGCACAGTGCAAAATGAAATAAAGAGGGGACGTCTGGTCAGGGTTATTTTAATAAACCTATCAGGTTATCTGAGGGGCTCTACAAGGCACACTATTGGACACGGAGCAGCTCATGGGAGGGGTTTAAGAAGGTGAGATTGTCTTCTCTGTTTGTGTGTATGGTACCAAACTGATACTGGTGATTGTGAGGGGCTATTTTCTTTTCTTTTTTCTAGAAAGGGTATATCACATTGATCTACTTTTTACAGAACTGATTGGCTGAGATACTGAAGGCCATATATATTTGATCTGTTTGTCTTCTCATTGTGACGAAACCATATAGATGTGCATTTGTTAGGATGTGCTATTTTACATGCTTTTGGATGTTGAATAATTGTTGTACTAACTGACCCCAATAATGTCTTTCTGTCCTTGCTGTGGAGATATAAATGTTACTAATCTACTGTGTTTCATAAATGCTGTCTCTGCCCGTTCCATTATCACTTGCATTGTGGGTTATGTGGATAATGCAAGACTGGCTGTTGTCTAAATTTACTGCAAGTGCTAGACACACTTCACATGTAAAATCCCAAGGTAATTTGTAGCTGAGCTGTATTGCCAGGAAATAACAAATGTCTGATTTAAATTTTTTTATTTACAGTTCTTACAGCCTCGATAGTGCCTTTTAATTAAACCACAGATGCATAGGGTTTGTAAATGGACTGTTTAGGTGTATAACAGCAATATGTGGTCTGCTTGCTTTAGTTTTGTTATTAAAATCATACTGCGATTGGATAGATGTTGATATTATTAATGGTTCTGTAATACTTACCAGCTACTGGTTAATAGGATTTTTTCAAAAACATTAGATTTCCAGGACAGGGTAGGATTTGCCTTCATTTTTAACATCATATTGACTTTTTTTTCCGGATAATAAAGACATATTGGCTTCATACTCAGTACACAGCAGTATCCTGAGATTCCATAGATGAAGTCCCATTTCTGTTGTTTTCTTTTGTGTATTCCCCCATTGTGGAGGTAATTGGTATGGTTTTAGTTTCTGATTGGTTTTAGTTTTGAGAGAAACGTAATTACCAAAGAATTAAGTAGTTCCAAAAAAGCATTTGCAAGTGCATCTTTTGCAGTAAATAGAAATACGTTGTGTAGATTACTGATCTGCTAGAAAGCAGTCTATGCAGTCTCCTTATCAACATCACAGCTCAGAATGCAAAGTTAATGCTTCAAATGTGTATTTTCAGAAAATAAGGTGAGGCTTACTATCTTTTTTCCCCTTTAAATGCAGGATTGTTTTTTACGCCCAGTTATCCGTGTAAATTGCCCTGTCTTAGAGGGCTCCCGAATCAATAAAGCCATTCTTTATCAGTTGATGTGAGCTGGAGTGGAACTTCACAAATAATGACGTTTGATTGCCTATGCGGTACCTGGATGGTGGAGAACTTGGAATTGGCTTTCGAAAAAGAAAAAAAGTCTCTTTCTCTTAATCACCATCTTTCCAGACAGTTAACACATTAGAGGTTGATTGCTACCCAGCTTAGCAGAAAGTGATTTAGGAACAGGGAGTGGGGTGGAGGTACAGTTTGGATTGTGAAATTATTGTAAAAACTGTGGTAAAGCATAGTAAAAGCATAAACTGCAACATCTTCTCCATGGTAAATTGTCCTAAGTAATCAGGAAGTTTTGGAAAATGTCATATCCTATTGCATATAAGATTATGGGCTTTTATATTGGCGTGAGGTGAGTTTTCATGGTGCAGATGGACACATGGCCAATTTTCACCCGCCGGTAGAACTCAGCAGCAAGCCTGACTCTGATTTGTTCGGTCAACAGAGTGATGGAAGTTTGAGCAACTTTCCTCAAGACCTGTTTTCCCGAAATCCGTTCTTCAGTTCTAGTTACCTTCCATAGATATGTGTGAAAAAGACTAGATCAGACAAAGGGTCTTTATATAAGTAACAACCAGCACTACCTAGCGATCTGCCACTTCGATCATGATTCCTTTTGTTTGTTGGCAATATACTGTTGTGCACTAGGTGGTGCTGGTGCTTACTAATATAATACATATCGCAGACCACATGAGCTAGAGAACAATTCCTTAACTCATGGTCAGAGAACTTCAATGCATACTTACAGTATCTGAGTAACTGCAATAAGGTAAGAGGACAATGAAAGTAAAAACAATATGTAATATGAAGCTATTTAATCTTTAAGAAACTTCAACGTTGCCCTTTTTTTCAATTACCTTGATAATTAAAGATTGTTTAAGTAATATATTTAACATGACACAGCATATTGCTTGCTCAGTTTCGTGTTCTGCGTGTCCGGTCTCTCCCAGAGGCTGCGTGTCTGCAGTCCTCCAGCTGAACACTCAGTTAATATTAGCAGTGTTTTCCACATTAGTACCCTGGTGACGATGGCTGAAGTGTATTCAACCCTTCTGATCGAAGGCAGCCTAATCCCTTAGAGTCGGCAGGATAGGAGTTTGTTCTTTACAGTAGGGCTGTGCAGCATACAGGAGAAAGGATGGGCTCGGGTGTTTGGGTTCTGTCAGATATGCATGCAGCTGCCCAGTCCTGGGAAGTGAGCCCTGCGGGACAGGAGGTAAGGAAGAAGAGTCTTTAAAAAATTGCTCTTTGCCAGCCTTATTTGGTACGCACATGCTTTTTGTCCTGATTCAAGTAGGTGGAGCAAAGGGAGGCTGTTGAATAAGGATCTCTTCCACCAGCACTCTTCAACACAAGTTCTTAATTGTTTCCCTGGGGGGTAGGTTTGTTGCATACCTCCAGCAACTGGCAATAACTCAGTACTAGTCGTATTGTACTAACATGTAATTCATTTAGGTAATCTCAGAGTTTTGGTTCTTCACATATTTATACAATAATGCTGTCCTCTTACAAGCTAATGCAGTGCCCGCGGCATTTCCTATTTCATTTTATTTCAATTTTATTCTGTAATAAAATTCTTCACTTCGTACAGGGGATCGATTTCTGTCCCGGGCAGCGCATACCTGTAGTAACAAGCCACAAGCAAGAAGAACACACCCAGCAGCCAATCATCTTCCACTTAGGACGGGACCTGGGGGAGAAATACCCAATTAGGTAAGAGAGGTCCAGCGAAGAAAACAAGAATTCCATTAAGGTTAGGCAGTACACCATTGCAAAAGAATATCTAGTATTGTCCAACCAGATAAGGAAAGGAATGCTACTGTAAATACACAAGACAGTATCAAGTCAGGTTTGAGTATATCATGAGGTCAAAATCAGATGAGGGAATTTCATGGTATGACCAGGTAATAAATCCTATCAATTAGCATTACACATTAATACCAGTAATGGTTTAAGTCAGATATTACTCAAACATTTGATTGTTCAATCCCTTGGTGGGTAAGATGAGCAGTTTAGTCTCTGTCTCAAGTTCTCGGTATCTCTTTTTGATAATTGTATGGGAGCTTTGTGATGACTGTCCCCAGACAGCCTTGTGACCTGGAAGAATTTAAACTCCAGAGCTGACAGGCTTTTGCATTAACCCACAGCGCCACCAAACATCTGATTAGAATTCTGTGAGGCTTCCTTTTTGACAGTTATTTATACAATGCAGTTATCTCTGTAGTCTGTGGTTCTAAAGTGGGGATGAGCGAATCAATGGGAATAATGCTGATCTATTTTCCTGGAGGAGCTTGTCAGAGGAATTGAAATCAATTCTCTCAATCAGACCCTGGCTTATTTAGTGATTGCGAGTGACTGTCCAAGATGAACGACTTTGAGTCATTTCTTCAGCAACTGAGAAACAAACAAAATAAAAAATTATGCAGCTTTGTTGGTGCTGGCCACTCTGTGTTTAATACTGTACTGCTGAATTTGCAAGAATTGGGTTTGTTTCACCATGTACTCAGGTCTTTTAAACTATTCATACAGTTGATTTGCTGCATTTTTCATACTATACCAGCTTCAATATAATACATACACAGAACCTTGCCATCCTATACTGCTTCATTGTTAATATATAAGCTACAAAAATCCAACTATAAATTGTTTCTATTCATAACAAAACTTGATTTTGTCCATTGGAAAAAGGTTGATGAAGAGAATACCAGAAAATGACTGAGATTATTATTATTTATTTGTTAGCAGACGCCCTTATTCAGGGCGACTTACAATTGTTACAAGACATCACATTATTTTTACATACAATTACCCATTTATACAGTTGGGTTTTTACTGGAGCAATCTAGGTAAAGTATCTTGCTCAAGGGTACAGCAGCAGTGTCCCCCACCTGAGATTGAACACACGACCCTCAGGTCAAGAGTCCAGAGCCCTAACCACTACTCCACACTGCTGCCCTATGGTGTTAATGTTTTCAATTTGCTTTGTAAGGAAATTCTAAAAGGTGCCTCAAGTATTTTTTTAATAAGGTGATGTCAACCCTACCGATATTGAGAATAAAGCATGGTTTGTTTCAGGTGTGTTACTTGTTGTGCCTTAGTTGGCGAAACTGGCACTCTTGATTGAAAGATCCTCAAAAGTCTATCATTAAATATTCTGGTTATTTTTTAATCAACCCATACCCTTCTGCTCCCTCCTCCTTTATTTTGTAGAAACAGTCAATGGTTTTGATGGAGTGGTAAATTACCTGCATCCCTTGGGGGGGTGGGGGGAGTGAGGTGGAGGTATGCACCCGTCTGCTCAGCTGCTTCTCTCAGCAGGGGTGACCGCAAGGTCATGTTACTTCAAACCCATTTTCCCAAGTCCCACCTGAGCTAATTTACTGCAAGCCCCTGGTGGCTCATCCATTAACCAGCCCGCTGTCACATTGTTCACGCTCCGCTCACTGTCAAACCTGCTGCTAATAGGGACACACAGGCCTGCCAGCTACCTGGCAAGTCAGCAGCAATTTCTCATTGTCTACTCTGAAGGTGTCCAGTGCTGGTTCCTAGGGTTAGTAGATGTGCACCCAAGAAAACCATGTCCCCAAACACTGAAATTCTCTGCCCAAATCTATTCAATTTTAAAATCAGAACCATGCCTTATGCTTGATTATTGTCATTTTATATTTAAAGAAATCCATATATTATTAAAAAATATACATTTTAAACAAGAAATGGCACTAAAATAATATAATGTTTTTCATCCCTAACTAATTATATAGTACAACTTCTCTTAATATCAAAAGGCAGTATAATTAATTCCTATATTGCTATCAATCCCCAAATGGCATAATACTGTAGGTAATAAGTTTTCATTTTGCTTTCATTAAAATTGCTAAGGCTTTTTTTTCTGGGTATAGTGCATTCTCCAGTCACACACACACTGCCAGATGCTAATGCACACTGAAGCCTCATCTGCTGCAGACAAGCGTTTTACCCGCAATCAGTAGCCTTCACCAAGTCATTGAATCGCTTAATTTCCAGGAGAGAAAGAGAGAGAGTTAAAGGCCAGAGCTCCATTCTCTCTATTTGTGATGTGTGTGTGTGTGTAATCAGTCACGTTGCACACCTGATCTGAAATGTACTCCCTGCACTCCCTTTGGGTGTTATACATTAAAAATCACTAGATCGCTTTTGTATTTTTTTATTTTTCCTACCTCTTTACAATTTCTATAGTGGAGCAGAGGCTTTCGAATAATTTCACAGATTTGTTTTTACAGGAAACCAAAAGCTCAATAAATAAATAAAACAAGCAACGGTCCCGACCTTGGACTGGAGAGTAAGTTGAAGTGGGTTATTAGTGTGTGATTTCTAATTTACCTTGTTGTTCTACATTCCTTGGTGTCTGTTTACTACTTTATTTATCGGAAAGCCAACCTTCACTGTCCACATTCCCCAAAAATGGTTTTAATTGATATGACACACCGCCCCCTCGCCTCCCGCCAGCCCTGGAAAACTGTTAAAAAGGGAATCGCCTCCAAAGTGTGTGTTTTTTTTTTTACACTGCTGAAGGCTCTAGCTGAAACATTTGTCTACTAGACTTTGTCTCTTTTATAATCTATGTCTGTGATTGAGTGTTTTTGAAGTTATAGATGACCACCCTACTGTACAGTGTCCTAATTCGGGTTAACACATTATCGATACCAGGTAACCCAATACAGTGATTGCTACTCCACTGGTACTGTAACTGGTTGACAAAGAGTTAAAAAAAATAATAAGGAAAAATAACCTAAAAAAACAGTGTTACAGCAGTAAATGGATGTGTGAAGAGGGTAAGTAGGTGCTATTGCGAGGTGTAAATTCAGTGGTTCCCAGGAGAACTGGAGTTTATTCAGAGGTGTGAGGTGGACAGTGCCTTGGGTTATTACACTAATTGACACTTCACCTCACACATGCACACCCCTCTCCTAGGAGGCCAATCAGAGCTTGAGGTGTGGGGGTGTGGGCAGACACAGGTTCTGCCAGTATTCACATTATTATTCAGAGTAATTGCTCTGCTGTGATTTCTCTTTTTGAACCCCTCCACCCAACTTAAACCTACAGGTCCTGTTGAGTGAAGCGCAAGTGTAACACATGTCAGCACTGCATTTTGCCAAATAAATCGAATAAAGGTAATAAATCTCAGAGGTGCTCACTAGTGTCTTTAACACATAATTGAGAACACACAGTGAACCATCTGCTGCAATGATCATTTGGGATTCTTCTTATGTTGCTTTAGTTGGTTTTATGTAAAGATAATGTAAGACAGAGCAACCTTTTTTGGATATATGAGCCATACCAGTGACCAGGGAGTTTTTTTTTTAACAAGCCATAACAAAACACAAAAATCTTCTGTATTGTTTTTGTATTTTAACTAATCAAAAGAGCCATACTGTGGAGCTCAGTTAACTTTAAATGGCTCAGGAGCCATGAGTTAGACATCAGTAGTGTAGGGTAACTGTTACAGACCCTGCTTTCAGGAACACAAATTATGACAAAACAATGAATCCTGATTGATTTTCGTTGCTTTGTTGCCAGAGAGCTCTTGTGTGACCACAGCACTTACAAGGCAACACGTGAGCGACAAATGCCACTGCTGTTTGTCCAGCAGCGACAGTTTGCCTTAACTTTCCTAGTATGTTTCCTTGCTGTTCCAGTGTCAGCAGTGCTGAGTACCAGGCTGTGCTGAAGCAGATCTCCCCAGCGGTGGAGAAGCACAGGAAGGAGCTGGTTCCAGGAATGCCACAGCTCAACATGTGTGACCTGGCAGTAATGGTAAGAACATTAAGATTGAGTCTTCCAGAAAGAGCGTAAAACAAATGGTTGCACTTATCAAACCTCCCAAGTGAAAATATTTGATCAGGAACTGACTGGGCTGAACATAATGAATGTAATGTCTAATATCAGGCAGTTTGTGTTCATTTTTATTTTGTTTGTACATTGTATGGTCGCATTCAATACATACTGTACTCTGTAGTACTGTATAGTACAAACATAATTTTGATCAATCGCGAATGGTAGACAAGAATTTCTACTGTATTGAACTTGAAGTATAGAAACAATTGCCCTTGCTCAGATAAATGCATTTTATTACAGCGTAACACTGCCCCCAAGTGTCTCTTTATTTTAAAACCCTTCCAAAGTGATGGCGAAGGGACATTCATCCTAGTAAAAACAAGGTTCTTGAAACCGATTATGTCATGCATAAAGACCATGTAAACTTTGTGTTTAAAGTGGTTTTAAACTTTCATCAATGACTGCTTTCACAAAATATGGCATGTTTGTGTTCTGTAACTTTCTTTCTCTCGCTTTATGCATATAACTCTGTAAACCAGCTTGTAAAATAGTGGTAGAAACAAAGTTTATACACAGTGGCACAGTGAGAATTGTTTCTTTATATTTATGAACCAAGGTGTATGATATTTTGCCTGTAAAAGCTATGATCTTCAAGATTTTCTACCTGGTGTACTGTAAGCATTTTTTGTATTCTTATGTACAATACTAGAATGACAACTGAATGGATTTTTAATTTTTGATTTGTATATCTTATATATTTTTTTATAGCTGGATAATTACCGTATCAACTTCTAACATAAAAAAGCAGCATGTTCTCCTTGTCCAGAGATCATTGACATTTGGTAAATTACTGTTTCATATTTTAGCATAATAAATAATTCAGTGTGCCCCCTACATTGTCTACTAATTCCTAATATTTGTGCGTTTCGTCAAAATCTTCCAGAAGTTTCAAAATCATACTTGTTACAGCTAATTTGATACTTTCTGTACATGTTTTGTGTGAAATGTATTTAATATGTGTACATGTTCATTAGGCAACTAAAACGTTTTTCACCAACCCACTGCTTTCTGGACTTCATCACTCAATGGCTGGCACTGTCTTGGCATTGTGGCAAAAGGTGCTTGGGTTTGTTTCATAGTTTTTGAACAATTTATACAAGCTGTGAATAAAGACTATACGTTCTGAAACGTCTGCAATATGTCAATATGTTATGTACTGTGTTTACTTGTGTATTGTTTCCCCAAATGTTATCCATTTACTAACTGACAGTATTTTTTTTTTTTTAATTGTACAGTAATGTTTGTAATCCCACTGAACCATGCTATGTAATAGGCGTCTACAGTAATATGTTGTATCATTTTATGTGTTTGCCATTGTAGTCCAGTGAGTTAATTGGTAATGGTGATGCTATCGATTTATATACCATGGCTAAATAGGTCAGATTCCGCTCAGTGTGGTCTCTGTGAACGCACCCACTGGCTTCACACTATCCTGTGTCAGGTGATCTCCCAAGCTCTCTCGTCATTTATTGAAGAGAAATATGAAAAATGGGAAAACAGATCTGAATCAGTTTTTGTATTTTAAACTCAGAAACTGGAAAATGAAAAACGGGTCGATTTTTGTTTTTGTGAAAAACCGAAAAAGAAAAACGAGTCGTTTTCTGGTTTTCCGATTTCCGATTTAGAATGCAAAAACGATTGGCCGGAATGTGCACGGACCGTTGCTGAACCAGATATTTCTGTTTTATATAATAGAATATATTTGACGACATTACAATGTCTGCTTTCTCTCTATATAGTATCATTAACAAGGGTTATGGATCAAGTTGTGTATATGTTTTAATGTAGATGAAATCAGCTTAATCTTACAGTTATTGACACTTAATAGACAAATGTATCCGGTGATCTGTGTTATCCCATAATCCTTTACGAGCATCTTAACGGAAGTTCCCATAGAGAAAAAGCGGAGTTCAGTGTACTAATACAGTGTCTTTGCTGAAACAAAAATAAATGAATTTACAAAAAATGGAAGAAGAAACAAGAGAAAAGAAATTAGAACGCATTGCCCAAAGAATCAGGTCGTTTCCTGACTTTCCGTCCAAAGGAATTTTATTCAAGTAAGAAACCTATTGACATTACATGTGTGAGGAAAACGCGCTTTTTTGTTGTAATAAAGCCTTAATTTATATTAATTTTGCAAAAATAACAGTATTGTGAACCTAATTATTTTGAGAACACCAATCCACAAATAAGTAATCAAAACAATTCATATAGCAATAAATATTACACACAAATAACACAGTAACATTACATATTCTGTAAATATAAAACTAGGCTTCTAATCTATACATTACTTCTATATAAAGAATAACCGTGGATATTACTTTTAAGCAATCCCTGTTATTTATTATGTTAAGCAGTTTGGTGTGTTTTTTTTTTTTTTTACAAGTGGTTAATTAAGTAACAAAATTTTGCACATTTGCCTTGGTTTGTTATTGTCGATACGTTGTAGATTTAAGGTATCGCAAAGTCTCTAAACAATATCAAATAAATTAGTTATGCACCGTATAAAACTTAGCTGATTTTGCTAGTCTATTAACCAGTTTTAAATTTAAAGCATTTTCTTTTCTGCTTTATTGTTAAAGTTTTCACACGTGGCAATACTGTCCTACTGCACGAGATCCTGTTCATTCCACTTCTGAACCATTAGCTAAGTTTTAAAACAGAGTTGGCAAATGATTAATGTACTGCAGTTAGTAATCCTTTCCAATTACTGGTATCATAAAATGAAGGGCCGAAATTTACAATGCAATAACGACTGTAAAATAATTCTGACAGTCACAAACGGGCTTTGAGTGACTGTCTGCATTAATTGTGAAAGTGAAAACACGTAGACAGCATCGTTACTTAAGAAATTGCATTGATTTACCACGGTACTCATCAACACAGCTACTTGTCTCAGGTAAGATTAGCCTCTAACGTACTCTTTTTTTTCTGGCTTGCAAGTTTGATTGCTAGAAATAAACAGCACAATACTGTGTATACTGCATGATTATTGATTTGTAGTACCGAGATTTGGTGGTATTGTTAAACTGTGTTACTGCAGTTTTGATAGACCGACTGAGAAATATGTCCGGGTTTGGTCTGGAAAAGGTCGGTGGCATCCCTAATTTCTAGATTATTAAAATATTTTTTTAAACTCCAAACAAGATGTATTCTAAGATATAGTAATTACAAAGATCTTCCGTAAAGCAGACTGTGATGGATCCTTACATTTCCATTAAAAAAAAAAAAAAAAACACTTGCTCATTTTGTCATTACTGGACATTGTAATCTGGCACAGTAATAATTGCAAAGTGAGTTTCTAATTTGAGTATATCACAATCTGGAATCACCATCCTGTAAATTAAACTGTTCAAGGACCTATTGCTTATATTTTTCCCAAATAGACCATCTTTAGGGGCTTGGTATGTTAACTCAACACCTGTAGTGTTGTTTCAGACCAGGTGTCACTTCTGATTGCATTCCCAATACTCATTGTTACAAACCATTAGAACTGTTTATTGAAAATGAAGCTTTGATCATTTTTCATTAAATACTTAAAGGCAAACAAAAGGGCATTTTGTCATTATTACTTACCAGTATTAAGAAACAAATAGTTGTGTGTTGCATTTCCTAGCCGACTGTGCTGTAACTTCCAGCAGGGCTGTCAAGAGCCAATTATGTTGTATGCATGATTATCTTTGAGGGGGAGGCAAAGTTATTAAAGGTTCAGCCATTTCTATTATACTAGTATTAAACAGACAAGTGATTTATTTCTTCTGTTTATTTAAAATATTTTTTAAACACTTTATTTTATTTTTTTTCTGCAGGGATATCTGTCCGGTGCTTAAAGACCCTGAAGCTCTGACTGCAGTAATTGATTTATTTGAACAACATGTAAGACAGACCTACCCCCAGGTTGAATTAATTGTTGGTAAATACGATATTTCCCCTTCTTCAACTGAATTAATAATTGAAAGAAGGGAGCAGTACTGAGATGTCTGTCTGATTTGTTGAAGGTCTGGATGCTCGTGGGTTCCTGTTCGGTCCTCTCCTGGCTCAGAGACTGGGTGTGGGGTTTGTGCTCATTCGTAAGAAGGGGAAACTGCCTGGCCCCACCCAATCTGTGGGTTACACACTGGAATACGGAATGGTAATGTGTCATGATGTCATTCCAAAGTACTGGTTGTCTGTCATTAATAAGGAATTTCCCAATTCCCAAAGCTGTACCCCAGGGTGCAATCTGCATAATTTGGCTGTTATAATGTGCAGTAAAAATCTGTGCCGCTCTTCGTGTCAAACTCGGTTCCAGGAGGGCCGCAGTGTCTTCTGACTTTCGTTCCACCCAAGTTCTCAATTACTTAATTGGTCTAATCATTTGATTAACTGTACAAATTTAACACTTTTCTTCAGGCCTCAAAATGTTTCATAGGTATTGTACCTTCAATCAAGTTCATTTTTAAAACCACCAACTGTAAAAGACCTTGAAAAATATTAAATGTCAAATTGAACAAATAATTAGATCAATTATGTTAATTGAGAGCTTAAGTTGGAATGAAAACCAGAAGACCCTGCAGCTCTCGAGGATGGAGTTTGACACCCTTGCTGTAGATCAGAGGTTCCCAAACTGTGGTACGCGTACCCCCAGGGGTACGCGAGACGTGTTTAGGGGGTACGTGTGACAAATTGTGTAATGGCGAACATTTTTGTTTTGTTTTGTTTTGGTTTGGTTTTTTTTTTTGCATTTTCATAGGACTTGTCATACACACACAAAACTTTAAAACGCATTGGAAATTCATTTTAATTTCTGCCGTGAAATGGAGAAACAAACAGAGCCGTGCAAGACAATCTTGCTGTGGTGTGGTCAACGCTGTGGTGTGCTCGTTTATTGCAAACCTCCAAGAGGTAACAATGAGAACAAGGATACACAGGGACAGTGACGTACAGAACTCTCACCACCAATAACTGTACAACGCGAATTAAATGTATTATATTTGACGTACAGTACTGTGCAAAAGTTTTAGGCAGGTGTGAAAAAATGCTGTAAAGTAAGAATGCTTTCAAAAATAGACATGTTAATAGATTATATTTATCAATTTAACTAAATGCAAAGTGAGTGAACAGAAGAAAAATCTAAGTCAAATCCATATTTGGTGTGATCACCCTTTGCCTTCAAAACAGCATCCATTCTTCTAGGTACACTTGCACAAAGTCAGGGATTTTGTAGGCATATAGTCAGGTGTATGATTAAACAATTATACCAAACAGGTGCTAATGATCATCAATTCAATATGTAGGTTGAAACACAATCATTAACTGAAACAGAAACAGCTGTGTAGGAGGAATAAAACTGGGTGAGGAACAGCCAAACTCAGCTAACAAGGTGAGGTTGCTGACTGAGCACGGCAACAAGACACAAGGTATTTATACTGCATCAGCAAGGTCTCTCCCAGGCAGAAATTTCAAGGCAGACAGGGGTTTCCAGATGTGCTGTCCAATCTCTTTTGAAGAAGCACAAAGAAACTGGCAACGTTGAGGACCGTAGATGCAGTGGTCGGCCAAGGAAACTTACTGCAGCAGATGAAAGACACATCATGCTTACTTCCCTTCGCAATCGGAAGATGTCCAGCAGTGCCATCAGCTCAGAATTGGCAGAAAACAGTGGGACCCTGGTACACCCATCTACTGTCCGGAGAAGTCTGGTCAGAAGTGGCCTTCATGGAAGACTTGCGGCCAAAAAGCCATACCTCCGACGTGGAAACAAGGCCAAGCGACTCAACTATGCACGAAAACACAGGAACTGGGGTGCAGAAAAATGGCAGCAGGTGCTCTGGACTGATGAGTCAAAATTTGAAATATTTGGCTGCAGCAGAAGGCAGTTTGTTTGCCGAAGGGCTGGAGAGTGGTACACGAATGAGTGTCTGCAGGCAACAGTGAAGCATGGTGGAGGTTCCTTGCAAGTTTGGGGCTGCATTTCTGCAAATGGAGTTGGGGATTTGGTCAGAATTAATGGTCTCCTCAATGCTGAGAAGTACAGGCAGATACTTATCCATCATGCAATACCATCAGGGAGGCATCTGATTGGCCCCAAATTTATTCTGCAGCATGACAACGACCCCAAACATACAGCGAAAGTCATTAAGAACTATCTTCAGCGTAAAGAACAACAAGGAGTAGGCCAACCTACCTGCCAAGTTCCTTCAAAAACTGTGTGCAAGTGTACCTAGAAGAATTGATGCTGTTTTGAAGGCAAAGGGTGGTCACACCAAATATTGATTTGATGTAGATTTTTCTTCTGTTCACTCACTTTGCATTTTGTTAATTGATAAATATAAACTATTAACATGTCTATTTTTGAAAGCATTCTTACTTTACAGCATTTTTTCACACCTGCCTAAAACTTTTGCACAGTACTGTATGTTTTTAGTTTTTTATTAATTACATTTTTTTGGTGCTTATTATGAGCTATTTTCGATTTTTATGTAAATCATTTTTTCAGAGCTTTCGATTTTTATGTACTGTATGAAATTATTGTTTTCTGTTACTGTACTTTACAAAATGCTTGTTTTTTTCTGTCACAAAGTAGTAACTGTACAGTACCACACTTTGTACCTTCTTTCCTTTGTTGTCTTCCACAATGAAATCCCTGTGGTCATGGACACATTCTTCTGGGTTTTTTGTGTTTAGGCATTTTTTTTACATTTCGCCACAATTTGCAATTCTGTTTTAAATCCTACATATCTTAACTGTAATATAGCTTTAAATCCCGCGAACAAGCCTCCAGTCGAGAAAGTATTCAGAACTAATCAATACAAGTTAGGGAAAGGTAGTTTGTTTTGGTTTTTTATGTATTAGATTTTTGAGTTATGTGAATTGAGTATATTTCCAGTGTTTTTCTGGTGTTCATTATACACAGATTTTTTTTTTTTTGTATCAGGGGTGTTTTATCGGTTAAACCCTAAAATCAGAAGCCGTAATTATTTTATTATAGTCATTTATATTGCAAGTATATTGTGTATGTGTATAAATCTGTGTATTATGAAAGCATATATTAAAAACAACATGAAAATATAAATCTGTATGCTAGGGGTATGCAGACAGTTGATAGGTCTGGAAGGGGGTACGCGGCAATCAAAAGTTTGGGAACCTCTGCTGTAGATCATAGAAAAGGGAAACGTGCTCAAGCACTTTCATTTTTCTTTCTACAGGCAGAAGCTGAGATCCAGGAAGACGCCATTGATGCAGGCCAGAAGGTCATCATTATCGACGATTTGCTTGCTACTGGGGGTAAGCTCTGTGTATTGTTGAGCTGGAGTCAGTGGCTTCACTAGGAGAGGCATAACTTCACAGCTAGTGGGACCTGTCTGGCACTGTGCACTCAAGTCACTTAGTCATACTTACATTTTTACATGCATCTGGAGAACCACTTCCACTATTCTGATAAAACCTACTAGAGGCATCCTTTAGCACAAACTGTTGACACACATCATTTTTCCCATACGTATTGTGATCTACATTCTTTTTCATAATTCTGGTAGCTCTGCTTTAGTATTTACAGCTGTCCTGTTCCTGACATGATTGTTGTTGACTGTGTAAGCACAGGCTTGTTCCATTGATACCTTCTTGCAGACCCAGTCATGCTTCTTTGCTGGTCTCTTGGCAGGTACCCTGTATGCAGCCTGCGAGCTGTTGAAAAAGCAAAGCGCCGAGGTGCTTGGCTGCATGGTGTTGATTGAACTGAAGGACTTGAACGGTGCAGAGCGAGTGAAACCGAGCCCACTGTTCTCTCTAGTCCAGTACTAAGGGTTGTATGCATTAAGCAATACAGTGCCCGTGTATGCATTGCAATTCTATGCATTTACTGGTGTGCCATCTCTTTAGAAATACAGCCATAAAAGCCTGTCTGCAACTGATTAACCAATGACCTTTTCAGCGCAGTGTATCTGCTTTTTTTGCCTTTTTATTGGGGGATTTTTTATTTTTTTTTAAATCATCTAGGAACTAGAACAAGCTCATACTATGCCATTTTGAAAAAAAAAAAAAATTATCATGTTCTCAATCAGAACAATTATAAAGGGTAACGTGGAAGACCAGGGTGTCTTTCATCCCTTGGCTTGCTGGACAGACTGAAGTACAAATTTAGACTTTTTTTTTTTTCAATTATGATCACTAGAGGGTGGTCTGTGCAATACTTAAATTCCTATTGTGAGAAGCTGGGACTGGAGTCGCTGTTAGTGTCCATGCATTTCGCACCCTCTCCTGGTGTTTCTGTATTATTCTATCCAAGCTTGTCATTACTGTGCTTTCTTTGTTTTTTCTCAATTCAGTAATGGTTGTGGATGCAAAATAACAAAGGATCAATGTACTGGCAGCAAACAGTCATTTAAAAACAGTAAGTTATGTTCTGTACAAAGCATTGGTTGAACAAAGCGTCTTAGTAGCAGTTGTAACTGTGTATTTCCAATTCCTTGATATCTAGATGGAAACAAAAAATCTTAAATCCAATCTGTATTTTAAGGGGACCAATGAAATACAAGCAGTATTTGCTAAATAAACCACATTTGTATTTTTCTTTGCATTCTTTTGCCAAAGGGAGGCATCCGACAGCATACTATGCTAGATTGGACTAGATCAGATGTTAAAGACTACATGTTCTTCTCTGTGAAAAAAATAAAAACTGCAGGTTCTGCAATAACAGTATTGTAACTTTCACCCAACCAGTATAACCATTGTGTAGTACCATCCACTTGGATTACATTGCTTACTAATATTTAGGTATAATAATCACAGCTAGGTGGTTGAAATACAGGGCACATCCTGTATTTAACAATAAATACATTCAATTACAAACACTTAATTGTGATCTCCTTCACCATTCTGACAACCCACACGAGTTCAGGACAATATGTTCTGGTTTCATGCTGAAGTGTGTTGTAGATTGTGCTTGGGGTGCACAATGCTAAAATATTGAACTGAAGAAAAAACAAACAAACAAAAAAAAAAAAATCATAAACTAGCTTCCAAATCAGACCAAGGATGCTGTCTTTTCCTTTTACTTAACCTCTGGTTATAAGACTGAAGTGACACAAGCCAGGTAAAACTTTTTTTTTTTTATTTAAATCAAAACATAAAAAGCATTTGAATTTAAACAAATACTTATAATTACTTCTAGCAACATATCTATTTATATATTGTCACTGGGTTTTCTACACCCATTAGCCATGTATGAATTTATAATTACTTGGCAGAGAACAAACCTGCTCTTGGAAAAAACAACTGTTCATAATTGTAGGGCATGTATCTGGTGTTTTTGTGAGTAATACCCCACAGATAAATAAATGACAGTATTGGTGTTAATGGGTCAGATCCAGGCCTTGTGATATTAGAGCCCATTCTGGCAGCAGTTGTTTTACAGAGCTCTGTTGATATGGAACAAAGATGAACAAAATAAATAATTACAGAACAATTTTAATCAAGCCATTCCATTTAACAGCCATAATATTCAAGTATACACGCTAATGATGTAACAATGAAGGTCTTCAACTGACTTCTACAAATATCAATACAGGCTGGTCATACCGTTTCCATTGCAGTGAATGAAATACAAAAGCATAATCTAAAATGCTAACAGGCTTTTATATATCCAGCGTGCCAGTAGGGATTGTCCTTTTCCCTTTACACATGTCTTGCTCACAAAATACAACTTCTTATTTAACTAGTGTACCATGAAAGCATACAGATTCTTAAACACTGCAAATCAACTGGTGCACAGATCCTGATTGTTAAAACAAAACACACAGTCCTCAGCCAGTAGTTCTTTAGAACTGCAAAACCAAGAATAATCCTGTTACCTGGAAGATCCAAGAACAGCTCTGTACAAATCGTTAGTGTTCAGATTTAAAAAAGCACCCAACTTTACTTCTATCCAATAAGTTTAAAACCATATGCTCATTAAGGTTGAGACGGTAGATTTAAAAAATTAAAAAATAATAAAATGTGCACTTCAATAAAACAATCATGTGGCAATGGTTTCAAGCCCTCTCTGCTTCCTTGGTCTTTTGGTTTAGCCTCTCCACCACCACATTCAGATCCACACTCTTGTTCAGCTTCAGGTAGATGTCCTTTCTGATTGGATGGATGGCAAGCCAATCGGGAAGCAGTTCTGACAGAAGTCTCAGGTGCTTCTCCATCTCACCTGAAGTAAAATTCAATTTTAAAAGATTTATACAAGAACAGATCCACTGTGCCACATGTAAATAGTAAAACTGGCTCATTCCAGCTCACATGGACCAAAGGGATTACCTCTTACCAATAACCCAACTAAATGAATTACAGCCTACACCAGGTCTATGAAAACTGGTAGTTCCATAGTAACAAAGCTATATATTAACCCTCAGGACACTAGAGATAGAACAGGACAGAATGAAGACTTGCATATCAGTTTCACCCATTCCAGGTTTTAATATGAGCTTGACTAGCCACTGGTGTACAGGTCAAGCTCAGTCAAACAGATTAAAACCTGGAATGGATCAAACTGTGATGCAATGGGAGTCTTCTTTCCATCCCTGTAAAATACCACTTGAAACCCAACTCGCCTGCAGTGACGAGGGAGCGGTAGCTGGCAATGACTCTGCTGCAGGCAGTTTCCATGAGGAGAGCCGGCTTCTTCTCAGCCACAAAGACACTGCGGAGGATCCTCGCCAACTCCGGCAGCCGTGACATCATCAGCAGGCGCTGCTCCTGCTGCGGATTTCGGGTCATCAGGGCCTGCAGCTTCTGGGCCTCCTTCGCTCGGATCTGCAGGAAGAGGAGCATCAGCACTGCAAGGGCTGCCATAGCAGCGAGTTTACCTCCATATAAACTTCCCCATTCCCACTCTGTCCCTGAACCCACTCTCTGGCATCATCCAATACTAAAGCTAAGTTACAGATGAATTTATTGGTTATGGTTAAAATATATATTTCAAAAGCGCACACGTTTGAAAGCATTAGGGTACGTTTGGAGGTTTCTGACAGGAACTATTAGTCTTTTTACAAGCAAAAAGCATGTACTTCCAGCACTCTTTTACCCCTCAAATTTCACTTACTCTCTCGAGCAGGGACTGAGAGACCCCTTTGAGGGCACTGGAAGCAGCTGGTGTGGGTGCTGGGGTGGGAGAGTCAGTCTGGGAGGGCTTCGCAGGAGATTCCTTCTGCTCCTCACTGCCCCTCTCAGACGTCTTGAGAGCCATGTTAGCCAGGGCCTTCTCCATCTGTCAACAAGATGGTGGAAACAAGGTTAAAATGCACCACAGTGTTTGCAAGAATCACAGTTCAAGTATTACTTATGTTCCAATATACCTATAAAAAGCAACTTGACAAATGAATGCTCGACATCCAGCAGACAAAGAAACGTAGTAACAGTTAAATGCTTTAACAAGAGGCCCATTATAGTGTTTGACAGACTGCCAAATGGTTTTGTGTCGGTTAACACTAATTTCATACTGATAATCAGTGTCCGAAACCGACCGCAAGCACTTAATTAGTAGGAAGGAATATAACCAAACACACTACAGCATACTACATGCCACTTCACAGAAGTAGTTCCTACCAAGCTAAATCTAATCCCTAACTATAAAAAAAAAAACATGCTTATGGTATATGCAGCAATACTAGAAGAAAAGTATGAAATTCAATGATTCATCTCATTGAAGGCATTGTGAAATTCAATGACCAACATTTACTGCAGACTACAAGTTTAGTATTACTGTAAAGAAAAATACTAAGCAAAAGCCTGAATAGAAAGTCTTCAGCCTAACTTAAACGATCAACTATGACTGCACTCCTGATTTTACTGTGGATTATTAAGGAGTTGTACTCCAGTGGAGTTTACTCCCTCTGTTACAGTGCAATGATCACCTTTGGCGTCATTATGCTGCGCGCCTTGTCTAGCACCTCCTGCGCAGTGGTGAGCTTGCTGAGCTGCAGGGGGCGGGGCAGGTCACCAGACACGATGTCGGGCACCTCGTCCACACTGAAGCGGGGGTGCCAGCGGGTCAGTCTGTCATCTGGGACAGACAGGGGAGGACTCAGGGAGGCCAGGAACACCTGAGGAAACACAGGACCGAATCCATTCACACACACTACCAAACCGCTGACATTAACCTGCAGCCACTTAGTCTCTCCATATCGAAACATTATAAACATTGGTTCTATGCGGTGTAGTGCATCTTATCTGAAACACTTCTTGATCTAACAGTTAAGTCATATACAACTTATTTCCATTAACAAAAACTTTAAAAATGCTCCCACAGGATTCCAAATTCCCATACTAAAACAGCCCCCAGAAAATTGGGTTCTCTAGATCAGTGATGTAGCCATGCCACAGTGTCTGGTTCTCCCTTGGCTGGTCCTCACCTTGTGGTGCTCCTTGACCATGTTAATAAGGTTCCTGTTGAAGGTGCGTCTCCTCTCTAGCAGGCGGGAGGCAGAGAGCTGCGGGCGCCCCTCAGTCTTCTCTGAAACTGAAAAGGTAGACCAGTCAGATACACAGTTTAAGACAGGGATATTGCAACTCTTTCAGGGTTTCAATTCGACTCCTGGTGGGAAGGCAGCAGAAATTGCAAGACATGCAAAATGCTTACCTCCGTCCAGCAGTGGTTCGACAGTGAGCTGGTAGCTGGACCTCTTCACAGTCTGACTGAAGGTAGGGATGTTCTTCTCCTGGCGGAAGGTGTAGGCAGTGGGGTACACCGTCTTGATCTGACCAACATTGTGCTCTTCAAACTGCCTGCAAGAGACAGGGACCATGGATTAACATCCCCATTAACTAGGCTGATCTAACAAACACCTTTAACGCAGCAAGCAGTTTACAAAAAGGCACTATATAAATCTAATCTGCCAACTAAAGAAGTCTATTTTAAATAATTGCTAGCATCATTAAATATAAAAAGGTTAACACTACCAAAAGGTGCAATGTGTTCTTAAATAAAAATAGCTCATACAAAAGAACTACAGCCTAAAACATCCTGGCATTGAAAAAGTCCAGGAAGCCCGGTGGAAGCCCTTACTTGCGCATCATGTCCTGGACGCCCTGCTTGACCTTGGCGAAGGTGACCGTCTCTGAGCGGTTGAACAGCATGCCCACGATGGTGTCCATGCTGCGGAACATCTCCGACAGCACCTTGTACTTGTAGGGCAGTGTGAGGCCAGGTGGGAGGTCCTGGGCGAGGGTGTGGTATCGCTGGTACGCAGGTGCTTTCTCACTGCAAGAGCGGACCAACAGCATGAGCAAGAGGGCCACATTTACATTGTGTTCCAACACTGAGGAACCTCTTTCTGGAGTTTGATACTGTACACTTAATTGCAGGCAGGTGACAGCAGATATATAGCAGGCTACATTTTTCTATACCAACTGGCACAAAATTAAAGTTTGAAACAGGACTAGGAGAAAAAAATGGATACGTGAAAAAGACCTGCGGAGGATTAAATATACAGTGGTACCAAAATGGTTAACTACTCTAATGAAACTAAGATACAGCAGAGGCACCTCATTCTCACAGGGATGCGAGCTGCCTAGCAGAAAGCTTATACAACGCGTTCAAGTTTTTAAATGGCTAACATTTTCTATATTAACTGGAGCAATTAGTTTCCTGCTGTTCAGCAACACCACGAACATTCAGAAATACTTCCGAGAAAGGGACCATTAAACGCTCAGCACTCCTCCTCACCTCTCTTCAGACTGGGGCTGGCTTGCTGGCGGCTCAGCAGCAGCTGCCTTCTCTTTCCTCTCTCGCACCTTGGCCCCCAGCTCCCGCGCTCGTTTCAGTCGCGTGGTCAGCTCTGCAGGGGCCGGGGTGGACGCTGCGGGGGGACGGGCCGCTCGCTGGCTCTGCTCCTGGATCTTCTGGAGACGGGCCTTCAGCGATGCCAGATCCTCCCTAGAGACGGTCTGTGGGGACAGAAGCAATCATTCAGCCAACAGTGCTGCACTACAGGGGGACTCAACGGCCTTACAGTTTCCACAGATAGTGCAACAAGACTGGATTTCAAACAGACCAATAAAACTTAAATTGTGTTGTGCATTCTGGACTTGCATTTATTTAGTTAAAAAAAACAAACACGTTACGTTGAAGTACTTTGGAGAAACAGGCCTACTTTTAATGTCAGGCCCACGACAGATTCTGTCAAGACATTGTAAAAAGTGGTTTTACAGGAGTATATAAACCCATTGAATTGGGATGGATTAGTAACCTTTACTTTTGTACACCATTTCACAACAACACTACTGCTGCAGCACAAGAAGCTTCAAGTAGGAACGCCAAACTCCTGAAACTGTTACAGGATGCTTTTTGTATACTTGTGGCCTGGGCCTGCACAGAGCAGATGCAATATTAGAAGGCTGTTACTTGTCTGAAAGCACCCAACATGGAGTGGCTGTGGTTAGGGTTGAAATAGAAGCACAGTAAAAGCAAGTCACTAAGGCAGTCTGTACCTTGCTCGCAGGCACCCCCAGCTCAGCGCTGGCACTCTTCTCCTGTTTGCCAGCCGGGGACGAGTTGGCGCTCCGGTTCACCAGGTTCTTCACATTCTTGTCAACCGAGGACGGGGTGGAGGGCTTGAGAAGGGCTTTCGATACAGGACTGGAAATCTGCAAATGCAACAAAACGACACACAATGTAACAGACGGGATCCAACTGGAAGCATATAAACAGAGGGGCTGAACGCTGGACAAAACAGCAGTTCGAGTCTAGTTCCCCGGGTGACGGCAGTTGGGTTACAATTTCTGGATAGCCTGTAAAAGGGGAAGCGAGGTGTGACTGATTACAACGAAACATTTTAATATTCATGTGATACACCGAGGTCTTTTACTCTCAAGGGAACTAGTGAAGCCTCCCCCTTTCCTTTTAAACGGCACAGTACTTGGGAACAGTAAAACGGGCTAATGCTATAACAAAAGGCTAAGTAAGACTATTTTAACATGGGCACCAAATATGACTGACTAGCTAAAGACACCAGCATTTACATCAGTCAGGGGACACCCAGCCTAATTTCAGTATTAGATACCCCTCCCCCAGGCACATAGTATCACTTAATGAGGTGAAGAGCAGCATGTAAATTGGTGTTTTTTTAACGAAGGACAAGCGGCTTGTACTCTAGAGACCGAGTCTCGACACGTAGTAAAAAATAAATACTCTCTGCTCCGAGAGGTTTACTAGTAAAACGCCATTTATACTCTCTACAGCCGGTAAGCCCAGGCGGCATTAAAGGAGTCTGAGCGCAGATACTTTAGCACAGCGAGTTTCCAAGCTCACCTGTTGCTGTGTTTCTCCCTCTTTGTGCAGGATTAGCTTCTTCCTGGCAGACTTCACAGTCTCTGTTTCTCTGACCCGGTGCGCCTCCCCATCCGCATCTTGCCAGGTGCGTTTCTTCCCGGAGCTGTGCCCTGGAGACTTGACGGCGGACACCAGGATCGAGTCGGCATGGCCAGGGTCGCGTTTGGGGGTGCGGGGGGCCTCGATTGCAATGGCCACCTTCTCCTCAGAACAGTCGGGGATACCCTTATTAACTGGTGCTGTCGTAACCTCCAAGATCGGATCCACTGCCACCTCATTCTTGGCGATTTGTTCATCACCTTTTTGTTCATTCACAGTAACTTTCTTGGATCGAGTCGCCCTAACTTTTTTAGGCAGGGATTTCACTGCCGTGTTCATTTCCCGCATCGCTCCTGCTTTACTCGCTTGGCTTCTCGACCTGGTTGCACTGGCATTTCCCTGTACTTGACGATCAGTTTCGCTTACCAAGACCACATTATCTTCTAAAACTGGTGTTTTTCGTCGTTTAGATTGAAATACGCCGCCTGCTTTCTTATTCTGGGCAAAGAAATCAGTAACCTTTGCCTGAGACATTGTCGCTACTGCTCACGGCTCTTCTGTGTCTTAATAATATTTTAAAAGCTTCTTTTAAATCCGATCACCCGTCACAGTTCCTGATCCTCCCGAAATTCTTGTAATTAAAACCCAAACCGATGTTTCAGTGGATCGCCTCTGCAACCAGTCTAACACACACACACACACAGACGCCACCACAGTGACTGCATTTATTTTTCCTTTACAACCGGAAACAGCCTGGACAATGTAACAAACTTTCGCGCGAAATCTACCCACGTGATTTCAAGGAGGTGTGTCTTCCCAGATAGAACGCCTTTTATTAGCATCGACAAATATGTTCTAAAAATATGCTATTAATATCTTTGGCATCACCTAGTTTTGAAGTTTCACACAGTCAAAAGCAATGATATTATTTATTCCAAACCTCACAATTTTCTGAAATGATCAAAGATATTTGTATGCAGTATTACCTTACAAAAAAACACCAATAATTAATTTTCACTAGTTTCTAAAAAACAAACAAACAAATAAACAAAAAAAACAACAACACCTAATTCATAAATATATTAGCATTCACGGTAAACGAAGGCAGGAACATCACACATGTAATCCACACACAGGCGGAGGGCGGGCGCGAACCCGGGACCTCTTGCACTAAAGCATAGCACCGATACAAAATTATACGTCACCTACCAGCCCCGTGCACGCTATAATATTATAAATAAATATATAAAACTAAGTTTACTTCCAAAAATATTGCATTTTAAAATGTAAATATATATATTTGTACATTTATTTACATATACATATAAATAAATAAAAATGTCACTGCTATCTAAGCCAAGAAAATTGCTTGTTTAAATAATATCTGTAATACTATTAAAATACATGGAGACCGGTAATTTGTCTATGAACTTAAGTGTTTTAGTCTTATTATTTAAACCCCACAAATGTAAATAACATTTTTTTTAAAAACTTTTAAAAAGTTTAAAATGAATTGTTAAAAACTAAATTTGTTTTACATTTTAAAAAATTATTTTATCATTTATAATACCCGGATGCAAATCATTATAATAAGGGCATGTATATTTGCCTCAACAGTTTCCTGCCGTGTAAGATGGTTTTTTTTAAGAATTTTACAGCACTGGAAAATCACCCTGTATTGCGTAAATCACATATCTGTGGTTATCCCGCGATTACCCTTAAAAAGTTAGTGGCAGTAAAATGCTACAAAAATTATAGCTGTGGTTTATTTCAGCGTAGTGTAGGTTTATCATCAAGGCTAGTAATCAGGCTTCAAAAGGGTGGAGGAATGTTAACAAACAGGACTGCTTTCTCAAACAGCACTGTGCAGGGAAGACTTTGGGGTCCGCTGTGTACCATACCTCATTTGTTGGTCTGGCATAAACTTTTATTTACAAAGTTTATAGATCACAGGACTCTGCTCAAGGGTGAGATAATGGATGCAAAAAGGAAAAGGTCACTTAAAGTGAGCACACTTGAGCCTGCATGTGATTCAATCAACATGGAAGACTGTGGCAATACACAAAATTATACCAGCTAAATATTCCCTCTGGTAGTTCCATTACAGGTGAAATAGCTTTCAAAGTAAATATTTCATTTTCGGTCGTTAATAGTCAAATTTCCCATCTTATAGAGCCTTGTGCGATTGGTAGAACCACTGGTTTTTATTTCTGCGGCATGTAATTGTGTTACGAGAGCCGATAGGCTGGCCTGGTTGTCTGTTATCTCAAAATGCATACTTTGGAAAGGAAAACAGGGTGTAGGTGTTAACTTTTCTTTACAGATTAGGTCACCCTACATGATACCACATTGCATACCAACGGGTATTTGTAATTCTCATGTATGACATACTTGTGAAAAACAGTAGGCCTATAGATACACACACACACAATAAATTATATACTCACGCCATTATATATATTGGGGGTGAACAACAAGTGATTATCTATGGGAATATAATTATGATACTTTATTAAACTGTATATATACTTTATTAACTATATCTGCATCACAACTGCGTTTTAAAAACATATTTTTGCATACGCATTTAGGCAGTTGCCAATAAACAGCATACGTGTTTATATAAATTAGCCTTATAAAAAACACCTGCGCCAGTTAGTCAAATCAACGTTCGTTTCTTTATTATACCGGAAGATGTCGCTGTTGTCCACATATTCCAAAACGACAATCGTGAATGTGATAGGTTGTGGCAGCATTACAAGCAAGAAAAGAAAAGAAAAGAAAAGAAAAGAAAGAAAGAAAGAAAGAAAGAAAGAAAGAAAGAAAGAAAGAAAGAAAGGCAGGCTGTGGGGCGCAGACTAATGACAAACAGTGTGACAACTTTATACATGACTTCAAGCGCCTTGAAGCGTGTAGGAAGGCTGTCGGTGAAAGTTTGAAGACACATAGAAAGAAGTTAAAGCTGACGATTGGAGTTATTAATGTCGACAGATGGAAACTTTCTTGTTCTGGGTATACGGTTGGTTTATTTAACGGATTGCAGGAATGGCGTTTAGTTTTATTATCTATGGAACGTAACTGAGCGGACTAAACCAAAGCAACGAGAAACAACACTATTGAAAACGGGAAATGCGTGGTAAACTACGATCAAGTGTGTGTCATAATATTCGTGATTTTACACATGTCCAGATTCGACATTAGGTAATGTTTACCTAATTTAAAACACATAATTAAAAAGACAGCAGACTGATAGTACAGTACACCAGAATTTTGAACTACACAGGATAGTGAAATACCCTTTCTAATATTTGCACTGTCAGTGTCAGTGCTAGAAACATGAAATACATCTGGTGGTTATTTGAACAAAAGTTCCATTTATAAAAACTTTCCAGGATTTGTTTTCTTAAGGTTTTGTTGTATACTTAAACGTACCCATGATTTAGTACATTACACTGTATCTATCACTTTGACATTTAGTAAGGCTGTGTTTTGAATATCTCATGAACTCTATGATAGTAAATCTAATAAATACAAATATTTGGACAACTGCCCCTCCTACTAAACAATCTGGGATGGGTTTGGTAGAATAAAACGCTAGACGTGGGCGCTTCCATTCAGTGTGGGTGTAGTTTGCTAGCATGAAACTTGCAGTTAAATGCAGTCAATAACAGTTCAGAGAAGAAAGAGGTAAGCGCTGCCAATAATGAACGAGCGAACATTCCGCTGGGTTTAAACTTGTTAGAGATGAAGAACTTGGCAGAAAAACGTGGAATGTCCTGAAACCGACGGTGCTCCTGTGAACCTAGAAAGACAGAAAAGAAACTGCTTAATACACTGTGCCCTTGCATGTGATCCAGTTTTTCCATGAAGATAAAGTTCCTTTATGGGACTAAGACTACCCGGGCTTCTGCTGCTGCTGCAGCTGCATAAGGACAGTACAATCTGTTTGGGATAATTGTTGGACGGAGATGGTGCATTTACAATTACAAAGATACATGAGAGAAAATGTCAGTTGGATTTATAAATGACGTAAATGACATGACTGTACATCTGAACTGAACAGCACTTTTAACACTTTTTAACTGCAGTTTTGAAATGGTATAAGTAATCTGTAAAAAAAAAAAAAAAAAAGTTCTGGAATGAGCTTCATTGATGCTTTCGTTGGGGTTCGTGTGAAATTTCTGGAGTAATCGGTTGACTGGAACGTGCTAATGGAACCCCAGGTACTTTGTGGATTGTTCTGGCTCCTATTGCCGCTCTGTCTGCTAGCGGGTAAGTTAAATCAACCCTGTGTTTTGAAACTCCGACCAGTGCGAATAAAAAAGTATCATGCGATGCAATGCTGACATTACAACAATTGGGCAGACCTAGGTTGTGCATTATAATGGTTAGAATTGGGTCTGGAGGGGTTCTCATTTTGTGTTCATTTTAATGGGGATTGTGCAGTGCTTGCGCACAGTGTTATTAAAGCGTTTTAAGATCATGTTGGTTTGAAAGGCGCTATATAGAGTGGCCAGTGCTTTTTATAAACAGTCAACACATTGATCTTTTAATTGCCAATATGACAAACGTCTACAGGCACCATTCCTAATTGTATTTGCAGTAAGGATCCGGTTTTTGATTGATGTCTTTCTGATCAATCGAGTAGTAAATACATGAATTCATAATTGCTTTTAGTTTTGAAGCTTTATTTTTTAATTGGCTTTTGTTTAAAAAAAAAAAAAATCAATACCTTACTTATGGACTGGTTTATAACTCCTTACCACAAGTGTCAACCATATGTCTCTAGGCCTACATAACGCACTCTCTCCTGTAGTGGTGTAATCGAAAAAGCTACTTTTGTGCAGATTAGCATTTCTCCATGCTAACACAACTATGAATCGGTCTATACTGCTCTTGGTTTTGTTCAGTAATTGTAACTGTTAAAGATTAGGTTCGGGTTAGGATTGGGAGTTGGGTTTCTTGGTTTCCTGTACTAGCTGTTAATAATGAAATGTGTTAAAATCAGTTGTGTAAATTAGTAAAAAAAATAAAATAAAAATAACATCGCTCCTTTGTGTGTATGTGGACCATTTTTATATTTACACAGAGGTGTAAATAATACACTAATCCTCCCACCTGGTGAAAGTCAAATCTTTTAAAAATAAACACATTTAATGGAACACAAATATTATAAGCGCGTTTTAGTGTTCATTTAGCGTTACCAACATTCCAGTGTATAGTAAATATTAAAATAATTTAGGAAAGATTGATTTGATTTACAGTGCTACACAGTGGTGTAAATAGACTGCCAGGGAAGCCTGGAACCAGCACACTAAATTGAATTGCAAGCAACACATTTATTTATTTATGTGTGTATGTATGTATTTATTTGAAGTGTTATAAACAGCTTCCACTTTGATGTCTGCTGAGGGAGAGATACAGTGGGCCTGCCGAAACTGTACCATTTATAACTGTTTCTGCATTCATGGATATTTGCAGTGTTCTATAAAGTAACCGGCATTTTCTACCATTTAAACAGTTCCTAAGCAAGCCAAGCCTAGCTAAGTGGAGTTTCTATAAAGAGGACACATTTGTTCAACATGCCAAATATCGCTGAATGCAGAAACAGTAATATGATCATTAAGAGCACATATAATGAGATAATAAACCAATACAAAATAAATACTACGCAGATTCAGAGGTTATAAAAGGAAAGTATACCTTTAACAAAACACACGTTTGAAGAAACTCACTTAGTTTCAAAAGCCCTATTAAGGAAAATCTTTCCTCTAACTGTACAGTGTTTTGAATTTAACACGTTCCTGGCTTGCTTGTTTTTTCTGCATTTTGTGTTGGTATCTAGTTTGTTGTAAATAAATTCAAACTGTAAAACAATCTAGTATTACACACATTGAAATTCTGGGGGTCCCCAGTTCATTTAGGCAGAGCCTATTTTCAGTGCTTGCAACGTAGACTGTGCTGTGTTATCTGTTCCTCCAGACTGGACTGAGGTTAACCACCCTGACTGTAGTCTGCCTTTGGAATGATAGCTCTGCTGGCTTGTGAGCTGCTTTAGAAGGAAACAGAAAAAGGTCCACCTTGAAAAAAATATATATGGGGGGGGGGGGGGGGGGGGTTATTGTTGTTATGAACCCTCTTTCCCCTCCCTTCCAAATTTTTACACCAAAGCTTTTTACAAAAAGAAAGCAATGATGCAGAACTGGTGAAGTAAGCCCGACTTTTCTCTGCATTTTTCTAAAAGCTGGATGTTGTTCACTGGTGGTGAGCCGTTAGAATTAGTAAGCAGTTCTTCCGTGGCCACACGCAGCAGACTTCAGGATGTGAATAAGGGCCAGGTGGCACTTTGAGGAAGTGATGCTGTGCGGTTGATGTTGTGGGGGGGGGGGGGGGGGGGAATGGTAATAAGATGGTGTTGCTTACGAAGTCCTTGTCAGCGCTACAGTGACTATTACAAATAGAGCTTGATTAGATCTAAACACTGTAGCTGTTGAGATCTTTAAAACTGGGCCTTGCTTTAACCTTGACATTTTCAATACAAGCAGTGTACCTTTTTTACTTGCATTTGAATAAGGACATGCTTCTGTAACCTAAAATATATGACCATACTCCATAGTAATTTGGTTTCGTAGGTGGGCGGGATAAGGCGTTTTTTTTGAGGTTTTATGTTGTTGCAATGAATTGTGGGATTGATAAATGTAGTAATCAAGAGGAAAGGATAGAGCAGAACAGTTTTCAGAACAAACACTTATTTTTAGGGCAGATAAGTGGTTAGCCTTTATAATTTAAAGCAGCAGTGTCGATTGTTCTCTATTTTTTGTCTTTTTTTCTATAGTTTTCAATGTTTTAGAAATTCTAACATGGGGTTATTTATAATAAGAAAAAAAAAAAAAAAAAAAGTGGTTTTAAATTTACTCCTAAAGAGTGACGTGACCATTGTCCACGACAAGCTTGGAAAATCCATTTGTAATTTTTTACTCAAGAATCTACCTTTCCTGTACCTTTTTGGTGCTGTCTCTGGAAACAGAGATTTTTTTTAGCAGTGGTACACTTTAGATCCACAAACTAGATGGAAACAGGAAAACCTCTAGTGAGGAAGCTGTGCATACCGTGGGCTGAGCTGCTATTCATAAAGCAGTCTCAGGAGAATCCTCTCAGATCAAATGAGCTTGACCAGCATCATCAGATTCCATACTGAAACAAGTGATTGCTTTCCCTGCGTTGTCACCTAACCATTTACAAAATGTACAATGCAGAATGGCATGGTAATTTGACACATGCTACCAAGTATTTTACAGGGCTTTGTCTAGCTTCCCTTTGCAACATTTATTTTATAGTTGTTTTCATCTAGCTTTAATACACTTATGTGCTTTATTATTGGCTTTACTGTGTTTTTATCACAATAGATCATCATAGACTGCGAGCATGTTCAATAAACGTTGAGATCTCTGTCTTTAGAAGTGATTCATTCACATTCGTTTTTCATAAGAGTTTGTTTTATTTTAGGGGAGTGTCCATTAACATAGTACTGTGGCAGCAAGAAACTATATAGCTATTACCACAGTATAAATCAGAATTAAGCTAGTCTGGTGCAAATTAACAATAATGGTTACCTTCTGGAAATACATTGTGAAAAGTGTATTGTTTCTTGCAACCACAGTTCTGTTGAAATACACCCTTTATTTGTATGTTGTCTTTGCTGGGTTTTATTTTACTAAAGTGATGTATTGCAGATGGTTATGTTTTAGTTCAGATTGTACTCTGGATTACAGTGTTGGAAAGCTCCATTTGAAATGTTACCATGTTTATAGCAATGTGTTCTGATGTATTCCAATGGACTGTCAGTAGCTAATGACTTTCCAGAATGAGGAAACAAGAGACAGTGGGCAAGCTAGCATTCTACAGTATTAGAGACGGTTAAAAGGGAAGTTTGAAAAGATTGTGCAGTCTGAACCACATGAAACTTGAAGTTGTGTTTATATATGTTTAAAAAAGCGTGTTTTTAAAATAGCCGAGCATTCAGTCATGTCTTGAATTTCGTTACCTCCCAGTTGGTTGTTGTGCAATACTATGCTTTGCTTTTTCATGTATTGTTACAGACAGTAACTCCAAATGACTATACATTTCTTAGCCAGCAGTTACAGCGAATTAGCCAGCAGTTTTGTATCACTTGGTGTATGGATGGAGTTTACCAGACTTGTGTATTTGCAATGTACTCTGCAGTCTTTAAAACTATGGATGTTTTTAGAATCAACCCTTTACCAGTAAGGACTCCTGTTGTCACAGCCAATATTTTATTTTCTTACCTTTTATCTTTGCTGATGTCAACATTCACCTTTTCTTCCTGAGAATTGATTATTCTTTCTCAATGAATAACATGGTATCTATCCAGATACAACAAGACAGCTATAGTACAATAATCTGTCTTAAACTCAAGGGAATAGGGAACCATTGTCTGCCTACTAGGGTCAGTAGTTGCAGTACATAAATCAAATGTGTTCAACGTATATGACTAGAATACACTTTTTATTTTCAATGGCAGCCAGTCCCAGATTAAGAAATAGTGTTGCATAGCCCCCACTGTACTTTTTTTTGTAAGGGAAGTTGTGCAAGCATTGTTAGTTTTTTGGGAAGGTTTGTTCACCTTTTGTCAAAGTTAGCAATACAGTACATTGCAATGCAATATAAAGCACCCTTAGCTGTTTATGTGCTTCCAGGTAGATAGATACAGGGAGTGAGGAGTATATTGTTATGTGATTTCTAGTATTGTAGATTATTTCATTGGTAACGTAGTGTATTTTGAGAAGTTAGAATCAATACACTTGGAGTCATGCTACTCTGCACAATGTGGCTGTACATTTCCATAATACTGACATCAGTAATGTTTTATTAATATCTTTATGTACGTTAATGCTGACATTCTAGTTTAAAAGCGTGAAGATACTACTGGCTTAACATTTCATGTACCTATGGAATTTCATTAGTTTAAACAGGATATTACTAGAGACTTGTATTCCATCAGCGTTATCTCAGGGAAAGTGATGTCAAGTTTATTACAACGAGCAATTAAGGACAAAATGCTGCGGTCCAGACACAGTTAAAAGAAAGATATAATTGGCGTTCCCTGTGTTGGCACCTAACCGTTTACAAAATTTACAATGAAGATGGTAATTTAACACGCACTGCCAAGTTTTTTTTTTTTTTTTTACTGGACTTTGTCTAGCTTCCCGTTTTTATGATTTGAGCTTAATGTGTTTAAAAGCATTGTGTATCGCATTATTGTAATTCTGCTTTTTCTCAAGACACTATTTCATTATAAAAGCCTTACCATTGTGTTTAGGTATTTGGAGGATGAATTATGGTTCCATGTGTAATGTTGGATCAGTAGTCTATGGAATGGAACTGGCAGCCAGTTTAGTTTACTGTGCTGAGCACAGGGGTGATTAAGCTTAAGCGACTGTTTTACAGATGTCTCTGCTTAATGGTATAAATATCAAGTGTTTTCTGACAGGATGTGTGATGAATCACATACGCTTAGTCAAAGTGGCAGGTGGAATTGTGCTATATACAGACACTATAACTGTCTACATAGTGGCTTCGTATTGTCACATTAGTTTCTCAAACGCTCAATTATAATGTCTCAAAGACTCGAACCCAAAGTTATTTTTTTTTTCCCCGTTTTTTTCACTAGGTTAAACATATCAATTGCTACAAGTATGTGGCATCGTTTTTGGTTGACATATTTAAGATTGTAAAGGTGGTGTTTACTGTACAGAAAGCTGAAAGCCTTAACAAATAACCTAAAAATACATACCGCTATCGTAATGACATGCTGCATTATCCAGGGTGGAAATCTGAGCCATTGCATAACAGTTAGAGCCATTCCAGGTGTTGCTATATGTTTAGACACACAGTCACCCCTTTTGAGACCTGTTCCTCATGAAACAGCACTATTATTATTTATTTCTTAGCAGACACCCTTATCCAGGGCGACTTACAATTGATACAAGATATCACATTATTATTACATACAATTACATCATTTTTTACACTTTATTTTTACTTACAATTACCCATTTATACAGTTGGGTTTTTACTGGAGCAATCTAGGTAAAGTACCTTGCTCAAGGGTACAGCAGCAGTGTCCCCCACCTGGGATTGAACCCACAACCCTCTGGTCAAGAGTCCAGAGCCCTAACCACTACTCCACACTGCTGCCCATTAATAAGTCCTGTCTCATGGGTACTGTAGTACCAACCAGCAATCTAGTCTACCAGATCCACTGTCTTGCCCATCCTGACTGAAACAGACCTGCCTCTGGGAAATGCGTTTTTTATACGTTACAAATATTTTGATTAGTTATAATACAGAATACAAATCAAGAATGCCAGTTTCATAACAAAAAAACAGCAATCCAATAGGAAACATTAATATTACTATTATAGTATTGACAACCAATTAATATTGTGCGTCTGTTGCAGTAATATTGTATCCTGATTTATCTAACTTGTGCTCAATTTATGATGCATTTAGTGTGGTGGGAAGGCATATTGAATTCCCGGGACACCTTCCTCAAAACCAGGACGAACCACAGAAGACAGGGACAGGTAGCAACCCCAGAGACAGCCTACATAAAGCAGCAACCCCATTTTGTGCTAATAGTGTCTGTCTATAATCAGAACAGTTTTTTACAAGCATGTTTTACCTTTTGAGGTACTGTACACACGATTATGAAGACCCTCTGTATGTGAAAGCTGTGGTTAATATAAGTTTGACCAGACTCAGTAAATCTAATCTTTTTTTTTTTTTAGTGTAGCACTAAAGTATTAATACTTGGTTTGTATTACAAAATAAACAATTACTTCATGAGCCAAAATGTGTTTAAGTACCTGAAGGCAACAGTGCTATTCTATGTGGTATACTGGTATACTTTAAGCTTACTGTAGTGTTGCAGTGACATTAGAATGTGTGCTGCTTGTGTTAATTACAGCTCCGGGGTGATTAGGGCCAGCAATTGGCAGGATAAGCAGATCTCTGTATTTACAGAAGCGGATGGAATTTCTCGTTATAAATTATATTTTATGCCATTGATTGCAAATCTCCGGGCTGTATTTGTTTTAGCACTCAGGAACATTAGGTATGCCTGTGCTTCTCACAGCTCAGAGAAATTGCATCAGTTTTCCATAAAAACAGGATGTGGTGGGTGAGCCTTTGCTCCTGATTTTCCATTAACAATAGAAAATAAAGGACTTTCTTTTCTTTTTTTAACAGGATAATAGTTGTCTGTTCCAAACTGCCTCCTTGTATTGCTCTTTTAAAAGCCGGTTTTAGGGATAATCAATTGCCATTCTGCTATTTTGAGAATGAGAGGGACACATGAAAATAACACAAACCTATAAGCCTAACACTTCATGTACAACACACTCTTTTGAAAAAAACATCTACTGTAGACAACCTTCTTTGTCCTTGATTAGAAATCAGTGATCAATATCCAGTACAGTAAGGCTATTATATGGATCCTGTGTACCTACTTTTAGAGCCAGTTATTAATTGTCAAATGAAATCGACATCTATAGTCAAATGTAATTTATCCTATCGCAAGGATGTATCCAATTCATTACATACATCTAATTTGATAACATATTTGAAATGAAATGAATGACTTTTCAATTGAAATGGTTTTTTTATCTTTCTTTCATAGTGCCTACACACATATCCCTTTTTATTTAGTGAAAAGATTACCTGTCTATCTATATAGGAATCCTGTGAACAGTACATATCATGAATCTGACATTTCTTATTTCCTATGTCTAAGATTCTCAGAATGCAAACATATAGGAACAGAACGTGCAAACTTGGGTTTGGCGAGAGGGAACATACACTTGGACCAATAACCAGTCCGCTTGTCAACAGAAGAAAGCGTATGTACTCAACTCTCTAAAGCATAATGAGATTCACACTTGTCTGGCAGTGTGCTGAATTGCAGTGTCAAAAACAGCCGCATTATTTGGCGAAGAAAATGTCACTTCATGTTCAAAATGAGCGCTGTTCATGGCTCGACCATGTTTTTCCTGCATTGCCTGGCAGGCTTTTACCATTAAGATGCATTTCCCCCATGTGTATGAAGACTGGGTCATCATACACTGTGGCAGGGTAGAACAGAGCCCTGCATGTAGTTAGTGTAAATTGTGAGTGTAAATACATGTATTGTGTTTATGGTATTATTATTTACAGGAAATGTATTGTTTGGTGTTTATTTAAACGGGTGACGTTTTTGTTGTTGGGTTTGAATGTATGTTGTGTTTATTTAAAAACACAATGTATTGTTATGATTTAAATATATTATTGTCTGGATTGGATGTGGTCTGGCAGAGGTGATGGTAGCAGCTCGTCTCTGCCAGACATCTCGTGAGAAGGCGTGGTCAGCAGATAATTCATTAACAGAGTTGCTGTCGACCACGCAGATAGTAAAAAGTTGTGCAGAATGTGACCGTCTCTAGATGGATGAGATGGTCACATGTATGGAAAACTGCAGCATTTGCTGATCGAAGTGGTGTTGTACAGAGAGGAGGAACATGAGAAAGCGGGGAAGAATTAAAACCAAAGTAAAAAGAAAAGTAAACAAATGCTACGTGTGCTGGAAAGGACCAGCACGGTATGTGTTGTTATTTTGGGTTGTGTTGTGTTGAGACTGTTTTTGTTTAAACCTTTATTTGACTCCGAGCAGTGTTTTTTTCTGTTTTTTTTTTTTTTTTTTGTAAAAGTGTTTTATTTATTTTTGGTTGCAATAAATATGCACGCACCAGCGCTTTTCACCCGCAAGCACCTGTCTGCCTCTGTGTTAGCTTCCTGGTCTGGGGATGTCACCATTCAGCCGCCCTGTCACGTGCACCAACAGCCTCAAGTTGTCATCCTGTTGTTTTCTTATGTACCGAAATACACCAGGAAAACGAAGAGATATACCCTCTCCATAACCTTCAGCAAAATGATTCCATATTGGTGCTTAATTGTACAAATAGCAAAGTTTGTAATGTAATGTAAACATCTCTTGTTGCGATGAGGTACTCCCTAAAATGAAATAATTAAAAAGTATTAAAATCATTCCACTTCTGATGTTGCTTAAGCTTTGCGTCTTTGACATCATGTCAGTCGCTTTCTGAAAGAAAATAAGTTTGTTAAAAAGCAGGCTCATTTATTACAAAGCCTTGGTTCCAAACAGCAAAAGGGCTTTTGCCCAAATTAGTTTTCCATTTTTGGACAGCACAGCGGCAGGTGTAAAGATTCATGATACTCTGGAGTACTCTGCGAGACGTTGCTCATGGAATTCTTGTCTCCATTGTCACAATAAAGTAGAAGCCAGGGTGCTTTGACTCATATTTTGGAGTTTTATCAGCTTCTTTTGAAGACCAAAGGAAAATTTGTTTAAAAAAAAAACAAAATGCTATATGTTATTCTCCGTAGCCATGGAGAAGAGAATACACATCAATTGATCAAGACATTTGCATTTCATGAATTAATTTGATCCAGGGACATGTTGCGCAAATAAGTGTGTTGACATTAATCTTGCATTCGTTCAGATCCAATGACAGAATGATCTGCGACGGCATGTTACTGTGCAGATGCCCAGCTTGATCGAAAGAAAGTAATGAACAAACTTTTCTCATGATATCCAGCTTACTGTACCAGTTCTGTATAGTTTTCGGTGTTCTCCTATCGCAGTTGCAATGTTGTCAATTGAACTAATTTGCTACCGTTAGAGGGATGAGTTTACTTTGAGTTTAATAAGACACACCTGAACTTGTTACCTATACACTGTTGCTAATCAAGTTTGTATTAAAACCTGGAATGGGTGAAACTGCTATGTATTAGGAGTCTCATTTCCATTCGTGCTGTTTGTACCCATTTTACTGCTTGCAAATGTTTTCATCCTGATACCACTGTAAGATACAAGATTGATTTCTGTAGAGAATATCAGCTTGGATGGCCTGTGTGCTGTGCACAATGTAGTCTTTACAGATGTCTAGGGCAGCAGTGTGGAGTAGTGGTTAGGACTCTGGACTCTCGACCGGAGGGTTGTGGGTTCAATCCCTGGTCGGGGACACTGCTGCTGTACCCTTGAGCAAGATACTTTACCTAAATTGCTCCAGTAAAAACCCCACTATATAAATGGGTAATTGTATGTAAAAATAATGTGATATCTTGTAAGTCGCCCTGGATAAGGGCGTCTGCTAAGAAATAAATAATAATAATAATAATGTCTTCCCTCAAGATTGCAGTATTTCATAACTGAAGAGATATCAAAATGTAAGTTGACATTATCTGGGCTATTTTCAACTGTGCTGTAATAAGTAGGGATATAACAATGCATTGTGTATCGATGCATTGTGATACTTTCTTTACTTGATATCGTATTGTGACGCTAGACCAAAATATCAACACAGCTTTTTTGATTACCTGCACTGCTAATTCTATACACTGTATGAGCTTTCCTTGCTGACTCGGGATATTCAATAACCTCAAACCTATATTCAGCATATCTTCCGATTGAGTGTTTGCAGTTATATATTCATCTTTTTTTGTGGACTTAGCTGGCTGACTGACAAGATGCATTTTACCCCATCCTTTTTAGTGGGATTCTTTGGCTTTTCTGTTTTATCACTGCTTGCCAGATTCCCTGCTAATACCTGACCCTGTTCTTCATATACTGAATCCTGAAAGCATCAGGTTTACAGAGGGCTCAAAGTAGAATTATACACTATTGTATCTTTATTATTGGTCTTTTCGAAGAATGGCAAAAGTATCCGAGTAGTAACTCTGCCATTAAAAATCACGTATTTTCAACAGTCAAAAATGCTAAAAAGATAAAAACTAAGGTAAAAAGAAACTAAGTCAAGCTCACAGACATTATTGGGTAGTGCTTCCATCAGTGTCTGTGTACTTGACTTCATCAGTAAGATGAAGGCACTAGACAAAACACTTGTCTACTTAATGTACTTCCATGTAAGTTATATTATTAGTGTTTGGAAGTTATGTTTGAAAAATGTTAAAAAAAATAAAATAAAAAAAAGTAAGAAATACATTTCTTGTCCTTTGTTGTAAATGAGGGACCTTGTGGAACACAATATAAAATCATTCAGTGGTCGTTAACTTCTAGAAAACTACATTCAATTTGTATTTAACTACATACTTCTCCATGGCATACCTGGTTAACATATTTCGGCCATCGGAACGAGGCCTCCAGTTGTGTGAAGTCTTCCATTACAAGAAAGGCTGACAGACTATTTGAATATTATTGTCCTGAATGTCTCCCACGTCAGTGAGGCCGCAGTGTTTACACTCACAGATTCCCCATATCCCTGTCTCTAGTCCCAGTATACAGATGGGGTATTTACTAGTCTTGCTCAGCTGAAGGAGTTGGGATCTGACTTCTGCTGCCTTGGCAGCAAGCACTATAAAGAAGCCAAGTCACATCTGCTAGGCCTGAGTGTTTGGCACGATCCATTGCATGGGAACTATTACTGTCTCGCTATTACTGATGACACTTTTCAGTGGGATCCACTTTTTTATGTCTTGACACCAGAGCCAAGGTAGTGCTGGAGTCTGGACTGCAAGATAATTCCACTGGCTTACAGTATGTATTTCAACTGCCAGGCACAGGGTGAGAAGATACTCATACAAAGTGAGGAAAAGCTGTACAAATACACTTGTCAGAATCTACCAGGACAATACCAGATGTTGAAATTGTTTTGGTTTCTGCATAAACTGACAATAGATAATCATAATAATAAAAAAAAAATCTCTTTTAATGTTCAGGTCAGATTTGCAAGGCTTGGAACTCGCAGTAGCCCTGCACCCAGTGCTGGGTTTCAGAACTGCCTTTAACTAAGTATTTTATTTAAATGATCAGGAGCTCGGAGTTTGTCATGCAGTAAACTGTACCTCCCTTATTGCTGCAGGAACAACTCTTCCAAGTAAACTTAGATTCGAGTGTGATTTATTCATAAGTGTGATCAGTTCAGAGCAGATTTATCAGGGTCTGATTGCTCTAATGCCTGCCACCTGATTACTTCAAAAAGATACCGAACAAGGGAAGTTCATATATAACTTTATTGTATTTGACAAACATTCTGACATTAAATGATTCAAGTAACGCACAGAGACGCTTGACTGGAACACATTGTGTGTCTGGTTTGCACTCCTATGCATAGAAAACATGCACGTGCTGGCCCTACAACACTGTAATAGGCACTTTATTACGCAGACATCAATTGTGCTCATAAATGACTACAGTTTAATTAATTAACAATCCATCCAGTTTTATTAATGACCCTGGGAGATGAATGAATTGTGGTCAAATTAAAACATCCATTTTGCTTGTTGCTTATTTATTTAATTGCTCTGGAATACCTCGGGTGCTTCATCGATGTACTTAATATAGTTTCCTTTTATTAGCATTTAGGACAGCTCTTACTCTAATCTCACATCCCTGTGTAGTATAGCTTGTACTGTATGTAGCCTTAAAGGGACACTCGATTCAAATATAAAAATATATTATAATGGAAAATATACATAAATTCAGTACACATAAAAATGTAAAAATGGCACAGCACAAACTGTGAATATTAATGTATTCAACATTGCCTTTTGAAAAACATTTCCCGACACTATTTTACATTTAGGATCCCCGGGACCTTTGTAAAAAATATATTACATCTCAAGGGATTTTTTTCCCTTGTTAAATATTTTAATAAATACATATATTTATATATGTATTAAGCTTGTGAAAGAAGTTTCTTATTTTTGCACAAACCCCATTGTGCTCCCTGGCTCAAGAAAGGAAGGCTTTTTAGCTTTAAAAGAATTAGACAAATAAAGTTAATTATCAGACAACAGACATGGACTCTAATAATTTTATTTTGGATTATATATGTTTATAGACACAATCCTCTATGCAAGAAATACATTACAACTTTGTATTATCTTTGGTACTATAACCTTACTACAGAGTGGTTATTTTAGGCTCTTGAATCGCACGTTGTGCAGTGGTAGTAATATAATACCTGTGGGTATTATGTGTCCACTGGACAGGCCCTGACCTTGCAGTTAGACACAACTGCACGTTGAAGGCTTGGTGAACTGACAGCAGCAGTAACTCATGATGATAACCCGGAGAGTCCTGCGCTCAGCCAGGATCAAGCTGCATGGAACTGGCCACGTCGGGATGTGGGATTAACAGAAAATAGAAGAATCAGAGAAAAGAAATTTAAAAGCTCCAGTGAAACTCTGGAGTGACTCATTTTTGCCAGCAGCAAGATCAAGGCTGCAGAGATCCCCAATGGGGTGGATTTGTTACCTGCAGTCTGTTGCCAGCATCTATTCCGATCCTAAACCAAGTCACAAAAGCTTGGGACGGTAATGGTGCTTTTTATTTATCATTTCAGGCAACCAAACTTCTGGAAAACTTAGTGGAAAAATTCTAATGTGTTTTTTCTAATGCAGCTTAATGTGTCTTCTATTTGGTTTTGTATAGCACCCACTGTCAGTATGGGGGAAAATATTATATAATGTAGCGCAAGCTGAACAGTTTTTTAATCAAAATAAATGTAAAAAAAGCTGTTTTGAACCATGTCTGTCCAATGTTGTTAGACATATACACCCCCCCACACACTGAGCTCTGTGCACCACTTCGGTCTCTTCAGTCCTGGAACAGCAGCTATGTAGCTCCTCGGCTCCACTACTACTTCTGCTATAAAATGAATATTTGCTGAATTAGGTCACTGCCGAGCTAGTTGTATAGCTAACAAATCTTGCCGTTTTGGTTACGGGGTGCATGCTACTGCAAATCCGAGGGAAGCGAAATAGTGGCATTTTCTAAAGGATTCTTTATCGCTACACAAACACACACGTGCTAGTGCTGTCTAGTTTCAAAACACTTGTCACAAGAGAGCTTTAATTAAATAATTGATTTGTAACATCTTTGTTTACATGCTATGAACCTATTGGGGCATTTTATAGAATAGAAATTGTGTCCACTTAAATATATACCAAGCGTTTACGTGTTTGTGTGTTCTGTTGGGATCAGTGGACAGCTGTGCGGTCAACAAGTTAAAGCAAATTGCTCCAAGCTTGGCTTCTTTACATTGCTATTCAAGCAAACTAATTGACCTAATTATCTAGATATGTTGTCTGCCTGCATGCCTGTCAGACACTGGTCTGTGAGCACCCACCTGCAGTTCAGCTTGAGCCCCAGGTCAAAAGTCTCAATTTGAAATGGGTGGCATTCAGAATGCCAGCAAAGCAAAAAGAAGCTTGACGGATTGCATTTTACAGTACAAACAGGTCTAATCACCTTGAAAAATGTAGGTGTTAAAGTGGATTTGTGGGGTTTCTACTCCAGCTCTACCTTTCGGTGCAATCTTATAACACTCCAGATTAAGCACTTCCTGCGTGTGTGTGTGTCTCAATGTGAGTCACATGGTGGTGATTTCACTCTTGGATTGTAGGATATTAGTCATATTTCTGTCTGCCTGCTGGCAGCTGCACCCTTGGGATAACAGGCCAGGCTTTATGAAGCGCAGGGGGTTAGAATACTTTCTTAAAGCTTTGTACTGTACCTCATAAAATGGAGCAGATTTGTGACTTGGTTGTAATGTTTAGGAGCAGTTTGTTTTCACCCATGTTCGTGCCCCTTGCCGATGTGTTAGGAACGTTCTTCTAGGAAGGACACAGTTTCTTGTATTACTTTTAGTTCAATGCACTTGAGCCACGATTGCTTAAGTGCTATTTTATCAGCTGGAAAAAAAAAAATCATTCATTTCAAGTTTTAAAACAAATCAGACTGAATAACTGGATTTCTCAATATGCAGTCTATGAATGCTCATTTTGCTTAATTTAATGTCAAAATAATACATTTAGATTTTAAGTCACTGCAAAAATAGCGCATTATGAATAATAGTAATAACACAAAAAACAGATTCCTATTTAGTTCAGAGGGTGCCGTTGGAAGCCAGGTTCCGATGAACCCTGATTCCTTCTCGGATACCGCACTGGGAGCATTCATTGAATTGTGGTCCAGGGGGGACGTAGTGCTTCCAGTTGGGAAGCCAACCTCCACCAGTGGTGTTCCCAAGAGACCACCCAAAACCTTCTGAGAACAGATTAGAGTGGAGAACAAGTGCATTGTGGGGAGTATAACACAGTACTGCTTCATCAGTCCTAGGGTTTACTCTTTTCATTTATTTTAAAGATATTTAAGCATGAAAGACCCAGAGAGATGCAACGTCTTGTTTTCTGGGATGCCCTGAGCAATGAAGGGAGGGGGAGGGATTTAGCCAGGTCAGCATTATGAACCTGGTTTGGAATTGTCCCCTGGGCTAACACTTCCCTGCTCTTTTGAGTGTTATAGCATATTAACCAACTTTACATAGCTTCTGAAATCTGACTCAGTCTGATCTGCCCCAACTTTACATAGCTTCTGAAATCTGACTCAATCTGATTCCATGGTGGCATGTTTTAAACACAACATGTATCTTTTGTACAGGTCGTTTGTTTCTTAACAACACCTGCAACGATGAAAACTGCTGTGCTGCAATTCGCAGGGCTTTGACCAGTAAAAAGTGTCCTTCACAGCGAGCTGACTATATCGATGTTATCAGCTAGTTCTTCTGTTTTACACAGGCAGTGTTAACTATCATTTTAATATTTTGTAATAGTTTTGTGTAAACTATTCCGGGTCGATTTATGAAGGGTAGTTATATACGTCAACTATTTACACCCCTGTGAAAATATTGCTGTTTTTACATTAACTTGACGATGGAGCACTTCCTCAAGTGGTGGCCATGTTAGGCAGTGACTCCAGTAACATGTACAGCAGCTATTCATGGCTCCACATTAAATAACGTTGGTGAGCAACTCCAGGGTAATAGTGGGCTGGGTACGGCCACAACTAATAAGTGATGACTGCCGTTTTTTATCCGTTCTCAGGAAAATTACATAACACTCCTTCCTTTTTGTGGTACCATATTTAGTTCTAGAAATTAAATTCTAAATTCTAAAAAAATAAACTGCTCTTCCTGTCCATTTCAGGATATGTATTTTGGCTTTTTATTTGTTGTTTTATAACCAAAGAATCATAACCGTTAAAAGCAGAGGGTTTTGGGGTTGTTTCTGCTGCTTGCATGTATGTGAAGTTGGCTAGAAGTGAGCAATTCCAGCATAGACCTATTTTAACAATTATGAAAACAGAGGGTTTGGCCTAGGTTTGAAACATCACTGTAGCAGAATGAACTGGATCTTGAACACCATTCTCAGAGCCACAGGAACCAGCTTGGGAATATTCATTTAAATATATTTTAATGTTTCTTTACCATGATAAAACCACCTTGATAAAAACTAAATCTAACCATCTAAACTGTGTGGGCTCAGTCCTTCACCTTTTGGGCAATGCTAATATGCTTCCTCACCTCACTTTCTCATTTTCAGATTTTTGATGGCATCATTAGAAAGCCTGGCAAAAAGCGATGATAGATGAATAAAAATATATCATCATCCTTACTGATTTTACAAACTGAATTAGAAAAGCATTCCAAAATCCACACCTTGAATCTATTTGGGTCTGCTGCCAAAGACTGAGTGGTACCGTCTGCAAGTGAAAGACAATCTTAAGGTAAAGTGTAACCTGCAGGGTAGAAGTGGCTCACATTGTCTTCTGTTCCTTAGCGGTAAAGGACATGCGAGACGACAGTTATTTATACACTTTTTGTGAAGTGATAAAATGAGAGAAGTTGGATAATACACAGAGTGGTTATAATGTCATTCAGTAAGCATGCCATTCAATGCAGAGTAATGGAACAAAACCAGCAGACGTCACAGGTCACAGAGGACACAGTGTGCCAGCGGGAAGCCTCTCCACCTTCCATGCTGGGGTTTTTGACCCCCACTCTAAACCTTTGCCAAAGCAGGTTGTTGCAATACAAAAAGCGATCTTCTTTTTTTGTAGAAAGACTTTGTTTTCTTTTCCCAGTTGCAAGCAATTTACCCGAGCTGACCTGGAAAACTGTGATTTGCGCTTACAGTATAATACGTATGTCAAATGAGTTGAATATAACGATCATAACTGATGATGAGTTACAGGGAGGTAACAACAAAAAAAAGATTTAATTGCTTCTCCAAATTTCCCAATTACAGAATCTTGCAGGTGAGGCTTTAACTGCCTAAAACAATGTCCTGTAGCATATCAAAATAATAAGTTTCAAAATGCATAATGGCATACATGAGTAAAAACAAGAATGTTATTAATTCAAACCCTTTTTAAAGTCTACAGTAGTTCCGTACTGTTCCCTTTTGTTGAAGCTGAAGTGCTGGGGACTGTATGCACCAAACCCGAGCTGTCTTGCGCCTCTGTTATGGGGGTCACGGCTCAGTGAGGAAGCAGACTAACCCTGCTGGGGTCCCAGGGGCTCGGACAGCCTGCTCCGGTTCCTTTCCACCCGCCTGCCTTCTCCCCGTTTCTTCAGAGGAAAGCAGCCAGGCACAGCAGCCAATAAATGCACGTCAGTAAAATCAGCAATCTGAATATGTTCTCCACTGCTTTTCTGTTGAAAGTGAAACTTTTCCCCCTCACTCAGTTTTGGTTCTATGTGGTTGTGCCAGAACACAGTTCATTTGTTGTAACGTGACTGTAGTTGAACCTGGTCCTAGAGATAAAGATATTGTTCTAGGCAGGCAAGGCCATTTCAGCCACCCATCCTTCATGAATCATTATTTGAAACATTTAAAACAACACTCCATACTGAACCAGACTTGAACTGTTCTATGTGGACCAATAAATTTCACTTCATTGCAGTGCAATTAAAAAAAAAAAAAAAAAAGTTTATAAAGTTTATAAAATAAACAGTAAAAAAAAAGTCAAGTACAGTGAAGAATTAAAAACCAGTGTATTGTGGGGAGAGATTTTTTTTTGTATATGGAAACAGCTGGTTTATATAAACCAGAGTTTGCTGACTGTTATTAATCACACAAGTGGAAAGAAGATATTGGACTTTTTTTTTTTTAGCTTGATTTTTGTCAGTTCTTACTGGGAATTCAGCCCATTTTAGGTTAAGCGTCTGTCCCAAGTTGCTTTTGTAAATATAACAATGTAAATACATACTGGAGCACAAGAGACCATCTTTCATTGTCGGTCAAACGGAAATTAGTTGTAGCCTCAGCTAGGTGGATTGCTGTAGGTTTTTCCATTTGAAATGACCATCATTTCTGAATTCCTCATTGTAACTGTTAGCATCTCAGTGTCTGCTTCTCAATTCCCTGCTAAAGTCTGGTCAGTGCCAGTATTATTATTCTGTTTCCTTCATTAGGAATATTGGCGTAGGTTCCTCCTTTCCTGCAGTTAGAGGCAGATTTCTGAATAATGTCAGTTTAGGTTGTTTTGATGTTTCTCCTCATTCCTTTTCCCCCTTGGGCTGATTTGATGAATCCCTCGGATCTTCTAATTAATTGCCTGGTTTATTGGACCTTGCTTGGCTTTCTGGATGGCTTTCTTGTCAGTCATCCTGTTAAAAACATTGGGGAGAAATATAGATTGTGTTGCTTTCTTGCTTGCAAATGTAAGAACTTGCTTCTGTTCCTCTCCAGCTGTGTAACTGCACCCTAAAAAGAGAAACCAGCTTCAGAAATGTTGAAAAAAGATTTTACAATATGTGTCGCTGTTTGATGTCATTGATTAATATACAACCCAGCATATGACAGTCAACAAATTCACAGTGGGCAAGTCTACTGTCGTTTGATTAAGAGTCAAATACAGAGGTGCAGTTTATATGAATTCTTTAAACATTTCTAATTTAAGAAGCAGAAAAACACATGCCTCAGCGGTAACCCTGGATTATTGAACAGATTCTGAACTTTTAATTGGGTTTAAAACTGTAAAACGAAAGAACCATACACCCTGTAGAGTTATTATGCTTTGAGCAGATCTCAGAAGCTTCAACAATATTAAAACTTGAAAAGAGTAACTCCTGAAAAGTTGTAAAAAATTAATGAAACAAACACCGGCAAATAGAAGCCCTGATTATGTCCTCAGACATCAGTAGCTTGAGTAAAACGCTGCAGGGT